>NC_053185.1:18181818-18484848 GCF_905163445.1 Pararge aegeria | reverse complement strand
TTTTCATTAGATATTTTTGTCGCAAAAACAAAGTGCATTGTTAACTCTTGACTGAATAACTCATTCCCTGTTAATTTTTCTATTGTCTTTGTCTTAATTAGATCTCTATTTATTAACTCGCATTTCGTTACGAGGTAGTTTTAAAGCCATGAGCGTGATTTTATTATTAAATAATATTTTTTAAAATCTATAACTTAGATCCTTAAGAACTCGTTTTTTTTAAATACTACTTAACTAGCACTTGAGAACATCGAGTGTGTATAGCACCTCTATTTTTAATTTTTAATTCCAAACATCCTTCATACATTTTTCTACTTGTATCGTCTTTCTAGTCGTTAGGCTCAAATTACCAGTATTAAAACACATAAATAAATCATCATCTTCATCATCAATAGCTTATCAATATCCTTATGCTTAAATCAAAATTTCCCACCATGTTGCCACAACGCGGGTCGACGGACATTAACTATTATTTTCACATGTTAGTGATAAAAGCCGGACTGATGGTTTAAAGAACTCCCCGAGCATATATGAATAGTTAGTAAGATTTATGCCAATAAAAGCACTTATTCTCATTCAGTAATAACTATACGTAATCTTGAGGTGTCATGTCCGATAAAATGTTTGCTCATTCTGTTCAAACACGGGTGACAATAATATCAATTATTATTATTATTAAATTCTTTATTGCACACACAAAAACATAATACAAAGAAACACATTTACAAATAAAAAATAATAAAAAACTAGTTTAGATGTGCAAAGGCGGTCTTGTCGTTAAAGCGATCTCTCTCAGACAAGACAAGACAAGAAACGGGTTGGTGCGGCAATAAAAATTTCTACCTACATAAAAATATTGCAAACTAAACTACATGTTATAAACTCTAATACTACACATATAATTATTATATATAATATATCAAAATTCGTACAAAACGAAGAAGAAAACCATTTGCATAACAAAATGGTGGTTTTAAAAAAAAATATAAGTACTAGCGGACCCCAGCGCCATCTGTCTGATTTGTGAATCTAAACCATCCAGGGTGCCACCCAAACGCATACCAAAAAATTAATTCAAATCGGTTCAGCAGTTTAGGAGGAGTTCAGTGAAATACACACGCACACATGTAATATATATATATAAAGATTAATATTACCCAGCCCATAAAACCGCTGGACGTCGGGTGGGCTAATAGAATTAAAATGCAGTGTTGGTAACCCATTTGGTGGGAAGACGACATCAGAATCATGGGAAGTCGCTGCATTATATCAGCACATTACCTGGGCGTTCTGAAATCCCTACATGAGATCTAGGTATGTATGTGGTAGCAATTGACGTCTTTCGTTTGAAACAGTTATTTAGCTAATAAGATCATGCTTATGACTTATTACGAATCACTTGTAACTTTTTTTTTTACTTTTCTACTTAAATTATTAATCTAAGTCATGCAGAGCATAATAGACCTTATAGTGTGCTTACGTAGTGATGAATCGCCTAAAAGGATTGTGTTCTTAAACTATGTTAAATTTTTCTACGTATTTGACAAATTTGTATTTTATTAATTTAGCTGTTGATTATATTTTCCCAGAAATTATTACTGTAATTTATGATTATTTTTTGTATCGAATTTTAATGTTAGGATGATATGATTATGAAGACGTTGAGAGATTATATTCCATAGTTTTATACAATTATTATTAAAATAATTATGCCTTAGTATGACGATGAACTATTAAAGTGTAAAATAATTACCTTTTCTTTTATTTATTTACGTAATAGACCTAGCCCACAGCCTATAGGCCCACATTATGGTTTAAAGAGCAAGACTTCGCAGGGAATGCAAGGGATATGTCCTGCGACGTGCCACCCTGTGCCCATCAAGATGAGGCGAAGGTATTAAACCTCACGGCCTGTAACTAGTTGTATAGTGGGAGGCTTCGGCCGTGGCTGGTAACCACCCAACCGACAAGCGATTCAGTGTTCTGGTACGGATTTCATATTATGACTATAGTACTTCTAAAAGGTTAGCCCGTTACCATAGTTACGTAGGATTGCATTCGGATGCTAATTTGTAAAGGAATATTTATATATATATATATATATATATATATACATATATATATATATATATATTTAAATGTATTACTCATTGATTGCACATCACCAGTTGAAGAAACAAAAGAAGAATAGATAAACAAAGACAGCAGCAGAATACAAAAGGCGGCCTTCTCGCTAAGTAGCGATCTCTTCCGGCATGTGATAGCTGGTTCTTATCTCTAAGGTTGGAAGTCTACCTACACAACGTATTTAGTTAGTTTGAAACATTATACATAGTTATAGCAGCAGTTATCAACATCATCATACCATCCTATTACCCGCCCACTACAGAGCACGGGTCTCCTCCAACAATGGGAACAGGTTAAGGCCGTAGTTCACCACGCTGGCTCAGTGCGGATTGGTGGATATATTAATACAACGTGTAACCGAATTACGATATAATGTTGAAGGATGCACAAGTATATTTCATAAGGAATCGCCCTGTAAAAATATGAAATTAAAAGAAGCATATTTATTTTTCCATACAAATGAATTCAAAACATTGAAAATATTTACTTATGACAACCCTATTGAACATAAAAGACCGACACGCGCATAGTACCTACTCTACGTGTCGCATATCTTATAAAGTGATCGGAGTCGCACGATTTTTAATGTTACATGTGACGTTAGGGCTGTATCTGATTTTTTTCAGTAAAAATTATGGCAGTGGTGTACTCAAAAACTATTAGGTTTTCGGTCTCACAGATAAGTCTCGGAGACAGTACACAATGTTCCTCTGAAGCCTCTGAAGTATTATTTCGGTTTTCATTTACACGTTGTATATAAACAGTAACTGAGCTTTTGGTGATAGCGCTTGACCGCAGAAGTACTACCGCCACGTTATTTCTGCCGCTGTGTTATTACTGGCACAACAGGTGTAAGGGGTACGCCTCAGGTTGCTTAAGACAGGGCGGCATATTGTACTGTTTTTTCCCTCGCGTGATGGCACACGTATGAAACGCGTAGGCATTAATCATAACAGTAAAACACAATTTAGCAGACTTGTTACATAATCTACTATAATGGTTTTAACATTCTTATGATCAGCCATTAACTGTGTTTTTATTATGATTGGACTTTATCGGTTTTCAATTGTCGATAAGCTAGCAGTATGACTAAAGGTATTAAACACACCTTTAACTAGCATTTTTATTATTAGAAATTGTCTCGTGACGATTTGTTATCCATAGGAGAGAATTTTTAGAGCTTATACCCACCAAGCTGCTCTAAAAACTGGTTGTTTAACGATTTTTTTTCAAGTGCGTGCTGGGATTCGAACCCCCGAATGTGAAGACGAAGTCTTACCCACTGGGCTATCACAGCTTGGTACACTTCTATATATTATGATGACTTTAATTTGTCTAAAAATTTTCATTCTTATGAATAAACCATGTCCTATTACAGAGGTTAACGGATCCGTTAAAAGAAATACCTAGTACATATTTGTCTGAAGTGAACAATATTGACAGCCAGTTGGCGCAGTGGGCAGCGACCCTACTTTCTGCGTCCAAGGCCGTGGGTTCGATTCCCACAAATGGAGGTGTTTTTGTGACGAACATGAATGTTTTTCGGTGTCTGGGTGTTTACCTGTATATTATATTCATACAAAATATTCATCAGCTAACTTAGTATCCATAGCACAAGCTACGCTTACTTTGTGGATAGATGGCGATGTGTTTATTTTCGTAGTAAATTTATATTTATTTAATATATTAGAGTCCAAATGTGAAAAATAAGATAAAAATAAAACACTTAACATTATAATGGAAAATTATATTTGATGGTCAATTTCTTAAAAAGTCTGAATAAAGTCTTAAATATAGTATTATGTCTAGGTTTTTTACATTCGAAATAATAATTTAATTTCTACATTCAGTTTCTTCGACACAATCTGATTAAGGCTCAGTTATTATTCATATTATTGTTGAAAGCAAAATATTAACTTAGAATGAAAAGTTTAATTATAAAACGGAATGTCAATGGAATAAATATTATAACTTTTTTCTGAAAACTGTATTTTATACTCACTAGCCCGCTAAATGACTAGGTAATTTTTAAACAGCGGACAAGTTTTCCAATTAAAACTTAAAATTGATAATTTTCTCCCATTTTTTATTCACTGTGATGATATTAGAGATCTTCCAATAATCAATTTTTTTTTATAATTAATGGACAGTCCCATATGTTATTAAAACACAAAACAAAATCTTAAATTATTATATTGTCTTAGAACATTTCTATAATTAACACTTAATGGTATCTTTTTTCAAAAACAATCTTTCTGTACAATAAATTTCTGTGAATCTCATACGTAACTGTACATTTCACGAACACAAGCCTAACATAAACACTTACAGGCACCTACTCTATAGCATTTGATTTCAGATTATAATAAAATACTGCTGCGCTAATAAAAAAGACGAATTATGGACATTATGCTAAAAAGTTTTAGACTTCCTGTATCTGCAAAAGGCGCTTTGTCGTATTTATTTATTTCTATGTCTTTGCGTTTCTGGTTTCCGAAAAAACGTAGGTCTGAAACTCAGTTTAAAAAAAAGTCATACTGTTTTTTTTTATTAGCACGGCAGAGTAGCTGTCTAGAAATATAAAATACAGTAATGCGTTCACCCTGGACCACCGATCGGATATAAATTGTCAAGGTCAAGCAATCCCTAAGACCAAAACTATGTAATAATTCCAAGATTTTTATTACAATAATATTATTAAGAAATTGTTAAGGTCTTACACAGTTTATATTTTCAGTTATGCAGATATTATATAGGCGGGATGCAGATATTATATAATAGAGGCCATTCATATAGGCGGTTATTACCAACGATCGTTGGTTATTTAACGCTAGTCGTTGGACCAGTGTAACGCATCATAAGCCAACGGTTTGACCGCTTTTGACCAAGCAGCTCGAACTGCATTACGCATAAAGCAACTTCTAAATTAAAAAAAAATAGTTACACATAATATCTAGACAGAATACCGTCAGAATATAGATAAACATCCTTAGCGTACAATAAAAATAAAATACATTTCACTTATAAAGATTTTCAAAAAAGCACCGATTTTAAATTCTACGTGATCGCCGGTGCAACGTCTAAAAACAAGTGGCGGTTGTCGAGACAAAACACATCTTAAACATTTAATAACCTTATCGACTAAAAAGGCAATGTCTGGACGGACATTTTTATTGTATTTCTTCAATATTTGTCCACACTCATACGCTTTTAGCTGCATCTCATCTTGAATTAATACATCACCGTTCCGTTACGTGAACGCGTCGTACATCGTATTAATATACTCAGTAATTTCACTCAATTACAAACATATACAAAACAGTATTCGAGCTTAAAAGGTTAATGTTCGAGTGGGAATAAGTTATCAGAATTTTGGAGGAAAGGAATAAAAGAGTTTAAGAAGTGACCAGTATCAAGAATTACAGGGAAAAGTTAAGGAATTTAGAGTAGGTTACATGGTTAAGGAAGAGTACTGTTTGCATTGTTTATTGATGGATAAGAATCAGAAGGGTATTAGAATTTGACATGATTTTTTTACATTATGTTTGTTGTATTGAGATTCTAGAGTTCAGAGATAACACAGTGGAGGCTTCTTTTTTTATGCCATTTCTCCTTGGTATTTGGGAGGAGTCTGGTTGGAATTTATACTGGTTAAAGTTCGGTTTGCATCGTGGCTAGATGGCTGAGGCTAAAAAACAGTACCATTAGGGTTTGGTACGCATAGTGCTGAGAGGGAAGTGGAATCAGACGGGTTTTCGTCGCTGCCCGAGGTAAGTCGCCGAGAGCGCCAGCAGTCGGTACCGCTGTCGCAAGTTGCGCGCTCGCACGTGCGGTGACGCGATCTCTGCCGTGTACGCGCCTGGGAACCAACCTGCTTCGCCATCGCGTGTCCTCTCTCCGTAGTACCAACCTGGTACAAAATATAATGTAATATAACGAGCTCTTTTCAAAGATTTATCGAGTCTAACGGTGATCCTAGAGCGGGCAGTTACCTTGGCCAACGTATTAGTTTGGCCATCCAAAGGGGCAATGCTGCCAGCATCTTAGGAACTGTGCCGCTGCGGTGGTTTTGAGGACGTTTTAGATTTTATTTAGTTTTAAAAAGGTTACTAAGTATAGGTTATATTTATAAAACAATTATATTAAAGAGTAAAATGACTCCGCCATTTCATTTAATATTCACTATTTCTTTTTTATTCTATTTAAAATTCAATTAAATATAATATATAATATAATATATATAATTTTTTTTCACTGTCCCATTTTCTCGCACAGTGTTTTACGCGCTAGATCCCCGATACCACGATAACTGTCTGCATTAAACAAACTTTTGATGGAGTCTCCTAACTGTGACATATTTGCAGATATCTGGAATAAATTACTACGCCAGTTACTTCAGTTTACTGAAAGAATTTAACTGACTAACTACTTGATTTTATTTTATTTATGTTTTGTGTTTTTTTTTATTTTTATTAATTTTTTGTTCGTTTTCTTTTTATTGTTGTTACCATTATTTTTAGTGTTTCTCACTTTTAAATTTTTGTAACCTAATTTAACAAAAAAGAAATACATATTGTTCGTGTAGTTCATAAATATAATGAGAATAATAATGTAATTGTTAATTATTGTAAGTGGATTTGTCCGTACTAATAAATTGATAATAAATAAATAATTTGTTACTATTAATGGTCCACTAAAACCTCGCATCATAAGATGGCTCAAGGGTCATGGAGATAGCTATGTAAACTACACGGGATGAAGTCAGAAAATAGTTGAACTTAAGATGAACTGATGATAAACGCAGCACTGATAGATCCCCAATGAGGTGAACAGACAGCAGTGGCGTGCATAGAGGGTATGCACAGGGTATGATGACGATATAAAATGAAAAAAAACTCAAGTACGAGTTCTAAATACTTAAGGGTAGGATTTATATAACTCTTACACCTTGCCTATCCTTAAGATTTTTTATAACTTGTACTGGAGATTTTCTTCATTTTATATCATCCGCATACCCTGTGCTTACTCACTATGCATGCCACAGACAGACATCGTAAAACGAGTCGCTGGGAACTGCTTGAAATAAGCGGCCGAAGACTGTACTGTAATAACTGGCCAGCAGTGGACCTCAATCAGTTAACATGATGATGAATGTTCCACCGCTAAGGTAGTCTCTTCTCTAAAGAGGAAAAAGATGCAAGTGTCGAGGGAAGAATCTGAGAGTAACTTCTGTGGAGCTCGGTAAGTTATTGTCCAAACTGTTGTCGCATAAGAAGTCTCCTAATACCGTGCTATGTATAATTGTATGACATACCTTCGCTAGTCTTCCGCGTGACGTTAACAATGTCTCCCTCGGCTAGCGCTAGTTCATCGGGTTGCGTGGGCGCGTAGGCGTACAGCGCAGCCACTTGCGGACAGTCCCAGCCCGCGTACAGGGTCTCCCCTGCGTCCGCGGCCGGCGGCGCCAGGGCTTCGGCCCAGCGACGCGCGTCCGTCTCCGTTGGGCAGGACATTAGCTGGAAGGAGACGTATATTGTTCATTTATCCCATCAGGTAAGTCTTAAGACCAGTGGCGTGCATAGAGGGTATGCACAGGGTATGCAGATTATATAAAATGAAGGAAATCTTCAGTACGAGTTATAAAAAACTTAAGGATAGGAAATATAAGAGTTATAAAGCCTACTCTTAAGTATTTACTGGAGATTTCTTTCGTTTTATATAATCTGCATACCGTGTGCATACCCTCAATGCACACCACTCCGAAAGACAAGGCCTTGAACGACACGTTCAAGTCGGGCCCGCTTCTGCGTTGTCCAATTCGCTACCAATCACAAATCTCTTGCTAAAAATTGTCTGTCTTGTGACGGTTCTTAATTGTGACGCTTTATGAAACTATATATTTTGTATTCTACTTCTTTCTATATGTTTTTATTATATTTTGTACATGTTAATGTTGTGGTATATCAGAGCTTAAAACTAATGAAATAGCGGTTTATAATTCTATACATTGATTAACGTCAATATTAGTAAGAACACGATTAATGAGTAATCTAACGTACACCGAAAACGGTTGTAAACACAATGAAACAAAAGAGTTGTTTCTTTAAGTTTAAATTTGAAATGCAATAACAAACAGAGACTGATGTTGTCTAAAGTGTACTCACTCACTAGTCGTTAATATAATCGTATGATTTAAACACAATAATACATAAACGATATTTATTGTAAACACTGGTTAAGCTAATTTATATCCACTACTTGTTGCTTCTACCGCTGCCGATACTCAGCTGATCTTCGCTCTATCGTGGCGTCCATATTTATTGACCTGTGCATGTCAACAATCTAGTCAGTACCGTATTGCTTTACTTTAGCGATGGCTGAGAAAGATGTTACACGCATAATGTAATGCAATTTAATGTAACTAAACTTATAAAGCATTGCATTCGCTTACCGAAAAATGTACCTATGCCAGAACATAGTATTAGCCATATTAGCATCCATCCATCCATCCATCCATCCATCCATCCATCCATCCATCCATCCATCCATCCATCCATCCATCCATCCATCCATCTATCCATCCATCCATCCATCCATCCATCCATCCAACCAACCTTACAAATTGTCGCATTTATAATATTAGTTGGACGTGAAGTGAGTACCTAGCTACCTAGTCACTAGGTCCTAATAAACGTTATAAGTTGTATGGACATAACAAAAGATTCGGCAGTCGACTGTCCTTGTTTCTCTTACCATCTCGACCGTTCTTCCCTCGTGGTTTTCTAACAGCGTCAGTAACAAGGTATGTTTCGCGCCCGCCGCGGCGTCGCTAGAACAGACCTCCACTAGCGACCGGGGGCAGTGATCGATCGCCACGTAGCATTCCTCCCTGAAAGGTTCATTACTATTATACAGAGAACAGCTTATGCTGTTATCTCTTGCTAAAACCTTGTGATAAACGAAGAAACAAGAGATTATATAAGATAAAATATAGACATGAAATTGGTTGGCTTATTAATAAGAGGTCAGGTATGCAAGGAGCCTATGGTTCAATACACGCTCCATACTGCAAAGTATAGAGGTGCTAACCTATATTAGGTACCGGTTGCACGTTGGCAACCTTCGAAGCTTTCGGGATTGGGATGTCTAACCGGCTGTTCTCCGTGGGATCGGACTCCAAAAACTTTTTTCATATATCGATAAAACCAATACCAAAATTCACAATCATCATCATATCGACCCACTGCCCACGGGGCACGGGACTTCTCCCACAATTAGAAGGGGTTAAGACCGTATTCCGTCCCGCCCCGTGCGGATTGGAGGACTCCACACACCTTTGAGAACATTATGTAGAACTCTCAGTAATGCAGGTTTCCTCACAATGTTTTCCTTCACCGTTGAAGCATGTGATATTTTAATTAAGATAAGACCTAGATTAATAAAACATAACTAAGTATTATTTATAAGCTACCGGCGTCATTGGCGGACAGGAACGTGAATGTTATATCATTTAAGCGTAAAATTAAAGAGCTCATGCTTAAAAAGCAATTTTATGATATTAAAGAATATCATAAAATCGCTAAAGAATGTGACATTTTATAGAACCTTGACATATATTTATTAATATATTTGTTGTATATTATTATTATTTGATTTAAATACTTGAAAATAATTTAATTGAATGAGCATTGTAAATACATAGTTTTTAAGATATCAAATTGGCATGCCAATCTTGGCGATTGTAGCATTATTATACTATTGTACCCACCAACTATGTAACTCAATCTGCAAATAAAGAAATTGAAATCGAATAACTCACCCCTTCTTCTTGGTGATGACGAGGTGGTCGTTGAAGAGGAACAGGTGCAGTGGAACTTTGTGGAACTTCTTGCCGAAAGTCAGCTTCAACTCGTCCGTCTTCCATAGCAGTTGCGTCATCTCGCCTGAGCGGACCAGCCAGCGAATCGGTCTGAAGAGCGACGTACAATATGAGTTAAGCTCGGACCACAGAATTAAGAACATGCAGAAACCGCGTACACGACTAATATTGAAGCATCAAAAACCACTCAACTATAGAAGTGTTTCGCGAACAAACTGTTAGTCACTTCATACAATTTAGCAGTTGACAGTAATAACCTCTTAAAAGTTCTAAACGTGTACCAAAATATGGGAAAATGGGAGAAAGTTTGTGAGCTACCGCCAACATTCCGCGGGTGTAAAGTGAGACGTACGCAAGGCGCTTTTAATGTTATTTGTTGTTTTAGGACACAAAAATGGCTGAATGAGCATTCAGTATGTTCTAGTAATTGGCAGTGGTGTTGTTTTATCATTAGTTTTTATGTTTTGTTATATTTAGTTTTATTTAAATGACTAGCAGTTCAACGCAAATTCTTCCGCGTCTGAGTCAACCTTACAAGATAGACATAATATGCTTTCTCGGAATTTTTCGGAACCTTCAAAGAGGAACAATTTCGTCAAACATTATGTTAAACACAACCAATCATTCGCAATTACATTCGACGTGTGGAATTCGTTGGTTGTAAAGTATTTAATGTAATCGCGCGCGAATGACAATGTTCTTATTTTGAAATTCATACAGTATGTTCTTTTTTTTGAGCAATAAGAATGTGGTTATCTGTTGAGTAAACCCTTTGCGCAGAAGGGATCGAAAAAAACAAAACAGTGTTATTATGAAATGCAGTAGGTACCTACTATATTGTATCATCCGTTTGGATTTTATAATGGTTATTAAGACACTGGGTGTTTTAATGTTGGCATTAAGCTTACTGTTACAGAATCTTTTATAGAAGATATATAAGCATGGGAGTAGATAAATAAATGAACGTACCTCCGATCTCGTCTAGAAAGCGCAGGGCCAAGGTCGGGCGCGTGTCTGAGCGCGGGGGGGACGTGTATGTCGCTCGCCACTCGCCACAGCTCCTCGACCCGCTCCGTGTTGCGAGCACCCTCGTTACATTGCGATACGAACTGGAATACCAATTAATAAATAATAAATAAATATACTACGACAATACATCCATCTAGCCCCAAAGTAAGCGTAGCTTGTGTTATGGGTACTAAGATGACTGATGAATATTTTAATGAATAATATACATAAATACTTATAATATACATATAAACACCCAGACACTGAAAAGCATTCATTTTCATCACACAAATATTTTCCAGTTGTGGGAACCGAACTTACGGCCATGGAATCAGAGAGCAGAGACTGCGCCAATCGGCCGTCCAACTTTTTTGATAGGCTAAGTTTACTAATATTTATGATCCCAGTCGGTCGAAATAAATGACTTTTTTTTTCATAAGTTATCGCAAAGGTGCAGTTAACTAAGTGAATGTTGCGAGAAATGGGTACCGACATGTTACATTGGACTGTATTTTTCAAGGTCATAGTTTAGATTTGTTCTTTCAGAAATTCAGGTATTCATTTATTTAGTAGATTTTCCAGGGACACAATAAATATTTTAGCTAATAAGGATAACACACAGAATTATGAACATACAGAAACCGTGTACACGACTAATATTAAAGCATCAGAAACCACTCCACTTTAGTAGTATTTCTCTAACAGGCGGTTAGTAACTTAATTCCATTTAACAAGTGCAAGCAAGTGACAGTAATTATTTTAACTCTAATGTAACGTTTACCATAAAATAGGAAACGTTTGTGACCTAGCAACATTACGCGGTTGTAAAGTGAGCCGTGCGCGTTTTCACTGTTCTTGGGGACAATGCACTGCATGCAATAAAGGCTGAATGAGGGTTCTGTACGGTCTTAATTCTGTGGAATAATATAGTTTTTATCAAATAAACCAATAAAATGTGGGCATAAAACTCATCTTACGTCGTTAAGTGTTGCTAGAGCGTGCATGCAGCCATCGTACTCGTGGTCCTCCGAGGACAGGTTCCGCAACACCGCGTCCAAAAGTAAGGGCAGGCGGGTTATCCTCTGCATCGGTAGCATTAGGAACGAGTGCAGTGACAGACTCTGGCACGCCGGATGACTTTCTAGCCTGTAGACAATAACTTAGCATATAATACATAAATTAAAAATTTGGAATCCCCCTACTTTCAATATTGTGAAAATGAAAAATGAAAAAATATTTATTATCAAAAACAACATTTACAGATTCCATGTTACCGATGGTACCCACACTAGGTATTCCTGTTTCGTGGGTGCCTATTTACAATTTAACAGCTTAAATTTATGTTGTCACTCGAATTACAGTCGATTAAACAATTCGTACAATACACTCTAGAAAGAAGAAGAAGAAATACTTTATTGCACACAAACATCAGAATATACATAAAATATAGAATAAACAACAACAAGAATTGTAGGCATGCAAAGGCGGCCTTATTGCTGCAAGCAATCTCTTACAGGCAACCTCTGACAGAAGGAAAAGCTGCAAGAGAGCGGGATAGTGCAATTATACTACATATAATATACATATATATTCGGCAATAAATAGACATACATATAATATAAATAAATATATAAATACATATATAATAAATATATATATAAATACATACATAATTAAATAATGAAAAAAGAAAAATACAAAAAAAACACATTAATTACGATATTTGTTCAAATTACTTCACTCAAAGACAGATAGTAGTCTTTAAGACGACATTTAAATATGGGAAGGCATTGACTTTTACGGATGTCAGCAGGCAAATTATTCCAAAGAACAACAGCCTTAAAAGTGGAAGAGTTACCGAAGAACTTGGTTTTGCAAAATGGGAGTACCAGGCGGTCTAATAATTGATAAAGTTGCTTTTTGTATGATATTACGCTAGACACAAGAAAAGTTTTTCTGTTGAATCATAGGTTAAGGTAGCAAGCCAGGTAACAATTTTTGCTTTTGCCTGTTTTACGGAACAATGTTTAATGTCACAAGTACTGGTAACTTTATTATAAATAAAGGAGTCTATAAATGGACTGAAACGTTTAGCAAAGCTCGACTTGATTCTTGGCAACGGGACCTTAAAGACACGACGTTTGAGTATCTATAACGGAGTAATTTGACGGTTGGATATCTATAAGGCTTCTTAAGAATAGTTTTGAGTACTGACCTTTATGCTCGTTCTAACTGAATCAAATGTGATTTCGAAGCATTACCCCAGGAAGTTATGCAATAGTGTACACTACTATACCCTTTTATTTGATATCCACGTGAGAAAGTTGCAAATAAATATGTAATCCACCATTTAAGACGAATTTTCACTAAGCATAGCTAAGATACTCACGAATAATTTACCTTTCAAACAAAAAAAAAATACACGCAGCACACACACACACACACACAAACACGCTCACTCCTCCAGACACACACCCCCACGCAAGCATTAATACACACACTCACAGACACTTCGAATAAATATTGGTGTAGTAGCAATATAATTCAGTATTGAAAAATGGCTCCAAAAAGATTTTTGATAAAAAGAAAAATTGCGTCCGTATTTTATTCGCTCGCTTTGCTTTACTGTTCGCAAACATTATTTAATACTTCTGGTTAAGTTTTATAGTATCTTATAGTCGCCTTGATGTTTTTTGCAAATATCCCTTTTACTGTTAGCTTTATACCTCTTAAGCGCTGCAGCGAACGCCGGCCGCTCCCTCAAGCGCTGCAGTGTCTTGATCATAAGCGGTTGGTTCTCACAATACTTGACGTATGCGTGGAACCGCGCCTGCGCGTGTCGCTGCACGATGTCGCAGATGCCGTGCAGGAGGATGTTTTCCTGCCAGCAGCGCTCCAGCTCAGTCATCAGGAGTTGCGAGCACTTCCGCACTTTGAACAAGCACAGAACACTCATTATTGGAATATACATCTCGTTAAATGTACCTAAATTAAATACTCGCGGAAATACAACATGTAAATGAAAACTGAAATATTACTTTACAGGCTTTAGATGTTCATTATGTACTGTCTCTCAGACTTATCTGTGAAAGTTAAACGCTAATAGTTTAGAGTAAGGTCCTGCCATAGTTTTTATTGAAAGAAATCAGATACAGATCTAATACCGCATGCAAAATTTCAATCAAGTGACTTCTGTCACTTTATACGGTACGCGTCGCGTAGCATAGGACTATGCGCGTGTCGGTCTCTTATCTTCAATAGGGTTGTCAAAAGTAAATACTTTGAATGTTTTCCTTCAAAAGTATTTCGTAATTCGGTTACACGTTTTATAACTGTTCCAAAACAAAGGCTAACAATGTTTTGAAGACTTTTGAAATTTAGTGAAGTAAATGTCAAATATTTTTTATATTTCGATTTTATTTATTATTTATAAAACATTTGTGAAAGTTATTAACTATATTTAAATTTTATTAACTAACTGTATGTAAAGTTTGAGAAAAAAGCACCATCAATCTCACCTGGTAGTATAGTCGAGCACAACGTCTCCCAATCCTCGCGTGGGAGCACGTGGGGGTCGCGGAATGCGGGGTGTGAGATAAAGTGTGCCTCCAACACGCTTAGCGAGTTGAGGTATGAGGCTTCTGACGTTAGCAGCTCGAACTTCGCCTCTTGGAGCTTCTTCTGGGCTGGTGCCAGGGAACCTGAAACATAATTTTTCGTTAAAACACACAAATATTATGAAAATTAAGCTTAATTTATAATTTCTACAATCTTTACTAAAAATGAATATTTCGATGAACTTGGTGTTTTAATTTTTTTTAGTCGTGTTGAGCGGTCTATATTGTGGCAAAACTTATGGGTTTCGCGTCACCGTTATGCGACAGGCTTATGTCACTCTCTGGAGAGAGTCTTGTCACTTTCTCGGCGGTTCCCGTCACGTAAGAAGTAATTAAAAGATAGCTCACATAACAAGACAAGAGAAACTATGGATCACGTACTGAGCACGGAGGAGTTGACGACCTCCGGCACCTCGCACCACAAGGTGCGGGCCGGTCCGCGCGGCGCCACCAGGGCCATGGCGGAGGGCCGCGATGACGTGGTGCTGGTGCTGCCGATGGAGCCCCCGCCCACCTCGTACGCGTCCGAGTCCGAGTCGCCGGTCTCGCGGCACGCCGACTGCAACAAATAAACATCACAATCTGAAGGAGATACTTTTTTTATGGAATTTTGTAAAGTAAACACTTGATTCGTTACCGGTTGCATAAATATATAATTAGATGATAATCTAGTGAGTATTTTTCGGCGGGGCCTCAAAACGCATGTCGCCAATTGAAGATTATCACATCATCAACCCATTACCGGCCCACCACAGAGCACGGGTCTCCCCCAATAATGAGAAGGGTTTAGGTCATAGTTTACCACGCAGGCCGAGTGCAGATCGGTAGACTTCGAACACCGTTAAAAACATTATGCGAACTCTCAGGCATGCAGGTTTCCTCACGATGTTCTCCTTTACCGTTTAAAGCAAGTGATATTAAAATTGCTTTAATTAAAAACGTCTAACTCTGAAAAGATCCCCATTCGGGGCTTGAACTCGGTCTTGACTTGAAAGGAAAGCCGAATCCACCATACCCATTAGGCTATAACCGTTTTCGTTTTCGGATTATCACATGTTTAGTGATAATAGCTAAATGCTTAACAATCCGTTCATGGTTGAAGGACTTCGTAGCTTTAGATTTAAATTGGCGAACGAAGTTATCACCATCCCGTTACAATTATGTAAACAAATATGTATGAACGCTTCATAAGTGCCTGTGATAGGCCTATATGAATAAAGAAATTTTGAATTTTGTTTTTTTTGAATTTTGGACCAATTTTCAGACTCCGGGCTAGCACAGAAGGACTTAAACAATTCTAGCAATGTATGGCAACCAACCTGGCAACATAATCTAAGATCTCGTGATCGGCCACCATGTCTCGTTATTGCTTCCTTAGTTTAGTCAGTACTGATTATACTAACGAGGCATTTTTCTATTAGAAATACTTCTTTTTTAAGCCCCGTTGGATATTTTAACAGTGTCCTGGCCAACTTTCATTCTATGACAGCAAGAAACCTGTTTCCATTGGTTGGGATTTGTATCGGTAGAAGAGACAATAATAATTCCTCTGTCGATGAGCATCCTAGCTACTGCTTACTGTATGTAGTTGTACTTGTACGTTGGAATGTAACATTACAGAGGCATATTCGCCCAGCGAATCATCTCTTAAAATAAAGATAAAAAAGCAAACGTGTTTGTATACTTAAAATATAATTGAAATTCAAAGAATAAAATACTCGCAAATGTTAATGTTTCAAATAAAACTTCTGATAGATCATAACAACATTACAAATTAGGCGTATAAGGTCAAGTTTAGTAGGCGCCAGCAAGGTCTCGCCAATTATCAATTGCACTAGGCAATTAGTTGCCCATTAGTGAGCCAGATAAAACTGTTTGTTTTGAAAAATTGTCAAAACTGACACAATTAACACGTGGAATGTTTTTAAAGTGACCATTTTGTTTGCAAAAAAATTGTCTTTAGCCATTTTAAACCACATTTCATTAAGATATGAACCATCCTACATACATATCCTTGCACGTTTTGGTACACGGCAGCATTGTATATCGTGACTCATAAAGATAACTAATGTCTTGAAGTTTTTTTTAGATCTAACAAACGCAAAATTCTAAATATTATAAAAACCTTGTCTTATGCAGTTT
Source organism: Pararge aegeria (assembly GCF_905163445.1). Lineage (NCBI taxonomy): Eukaryota > Metazoa > Arthropoda > Insecta > Lepidoptera > Nymphalidae > Pararge > Pararge aegeria. The sequence continues at coordinate 18,468,075 of NC_053185.1, read as the reverse complement.
CAAAGTCAGTCCTTTGTATCTAGTACTGGGAGAGGAATGCCAGTATTTATATCGAATCGGACACGACCTTGCGTGTTTTCCTAAATCCGCGGGTCAAGGGATTTTCTGTTGTCGTTAAACTGTAGATCAAGGTTTACCGGGAAAGTTGTTTTCAATTCGAACTAATATCGGTCTCCTTTATATTGTTGTGTACATAAAAACTGACTGATATTAAAGTTTGGTTAAGTTTGAGATAAGACCTCCTTAATTTAAATGTTTTTAAATTTTTTTACATATTTTACTTTATACTATACCAATATTGGTCACATTATATGTACGTTTCGTGAAGATGTTATTTTTTTCGTCTTATTAATTTATATAAATTTAAGAAATCTGATCAGCGTTCATCTTGCATTACATATAAGTATATATTTTTTTTAAGTTGTTAAAAAACAGTGATAGCCCAGTGGATAGGAGCTCGACTTGAATTTCGGGGGTCAAGTTCGAATCCCACCACCACTAACTTATACCTATTTGCGTTTACAGAAATTAAATTATCACTTGCTTCAACGTTGACAGAAAACATAGTGGGGTAACCTGCATGCCTGAGAGTTCTCCATAATGTCCTCGGTGTGTGGAGTCCACCAATCCGTACTGGGCAGGCGTGGTAGACTACGGCCTTAAGCCCTTAACATTAAGATTTCTTTGTTGCATTATGGCGTCGTATCGCCGCCATGTTGAATTTTTAGATCATGGCAGATTAGCTTACCTCAACTTTAGCGGCGTTGTAGAACTGGTAGAGGGGCTCGTGAGTGAACAGCGAGTGTGGTAAGGGAGACGCAGGGTGCGATCCCGAGGATGCGCCTGATGATGAGGAGATATTCCCCGCTTGGTACAAGCCGGCTTCCGCGTACCTGCAGCAAAACAGAACAATTAAATAAATAAATATATTAATATACTACAACAGTACACACATCGCCATCTAGCCCCAAAGTAAGCGTAGCTTGTGTTAGGTGTACTTAGATTACTGATAAACATTTTTATGAATATACATAAATAGTTATAATTATTAAAAGGCAATAAATAATAGGACGGTACAGGCTCAATTACAATACGAACGGTAGTCTTTTATTAAATAAGCTTTAATACAATAATAATAATAAGTTTGCCTATCACACCATCTAAGGCGACTGGGGTTCCGCGGCAATTCACTGGCAGCCAAGATGCAGAAAGTGGTGTTGCTGGACTCGGCTAGGATAGTCCGCCGATTCCTAAGCCTGTCGCCCTGACCCCCGACCGTCTGGTCTCTCCTGCCGGGGTGTAAGTATGTATTTATGTAATGTATATTTAAGTGTATTAATCTCTAATTCTCTATGTATCTAAGTAAGTATATTAATGTTGTTTTGGCTCTTTTTATGTATTTATTTTGTACACGGGCGTGAGAGTAAATCTCGAATAATAATAATAATAAATTTATTTATTCATAGCAATACCGAGGATACTGATATTTTTTAAAATACGCTTACAACTTTTCCGCATGGGGCCAACTGAATACTGATGGGAAAAGGTACGGCCTTGCCGCCATTTGAACAGCCGTCGTCGTACCACCCGTTAAATCGCAGGCCGAGCGCGCCACTAGTCCAATGCTGCCACCCACGTGACCACAGATAACGCACGGTATCCATGGACGACCACATCATATACAAATAAATACCCAGAGACTGAAAAATATAGCTACTTGACACTGGCAAAGTACATTGTGCTGTTTTGGCACTACGAAAAGCCATAAATCAAAAGAAGAAGAAGAAGACTGAAAAACATTCATATTCATCGCACACACATATTCCAGTTGTGGGTATCGAACCCACGGCCTTGACTCAGAAAGCAGGATCGTTGTCCACTGCGCCATTCGGCCGTCCATTATATACTTCGTAGAATTATAGAAGCTCATTATAAACACGATTCTTTGAAGCAGTGGCGTGCACAAGGTTTTTGACCAGGGTGTGCGTATAAAATTCTCCTCCAATACGTCTTGTATAAAATAATTTGGGTATGCAGTGCTTTTGTGCATGTATGAAGTGCATGCTGCTTTGAAGTACATAATAGTGGCTTTTGTTAATTCGCTATTTTTACATATTTTTTGACACAATATCGCAACTAACTACATTAATAATATATCATTTTTTTTTTATAAAATTTTATACTTATAATAAAAAATAAATTCACATGACACAAATCACGACTTTTAAACAGGGAATGGAATTGTTTTTATGGTTGGCTGGTTTTACGTAATAACTAAGGGTCAAAGATTGTGGAGCTTATGTACAATCCGGAAACGGAACTCATATGGTGGGTGCATTTGATTAATGCGTTTATTATGGCCATGTGACATCTCGCTGTGGGTCAAAGAAAGCCACGGTGAAAGTATCACCGACGTGTCCTTTATAATTCCTGATAAGACTTGCTGTCAGAATAATATTAGGTACGAAGGCTTCAAGCGTAGGTCCCCATCAGACACTCTAGATAAGACATGCGCTGTTACTCACGGCGCGGCGGCTATAGGACTTTTGACTCATGAGCTCACCCTATTGGAGTAGGCAGTGGCCTGCACTTCATACATGCACAGAAGCACTGCCTACCCATTTTTTATTTAATAGACTGTCGCGTGATTCCTATAGAAGTTTTAAAGGGGAAAAACTATGTCATGCGTTATTTTATAGAAACTTAAACCGTTTACACGGAAGGAAGAAAACCCCTTCATTTTAAGCCATTCTTCATTGGTGCTAGGCTCCGATTGGTCTTAGTGTGAAAACGTATATCCCGTAACCTTCCTCGATAAATGGGCTATCCAACACTGAAAGAATTGTTCAAATCGGTTCCGTAGTTCCTGAGAACATCGCGTTCAAGTTAACAAACAAACAAACTCTTGTTCATTTATTAGTATAAAATTAATTGACCAAGCTGATTGCTTGGGCCACCTGATGGTAAATTAATAACCATCAACGATATACAGATCAACACTTCGCTAGGCATACAAGGAAAATGTTCTCGAAAGTGCTGCCTTTAAATAAAATGGATTTAGACGCACTTAATAACATGTACACACACACTCACCTTCAAACACACACACAGACACACACGCGCGCAAACACAAACATAAACACCATACACACCAAGACACACTACTCAATCGTTTTATTTTTTTATTTTCCAATGATTGATTCGAAAGTGTTCTGGCCAATCACCCTTCAAACATTCATGCACTGAATGTAATGTTTTCCTGGGCCCTTGGTTACGTAGCTACGCCACTGGATACCTAAGTATTTCGTTTTGTTAAACTGACATAACTTTTGATTATTACTTACATATCTTGTTTTGCTATGGAAGAGTGAGGCCTCCTGACACTGGTATTTTGATGATAACTAGGAAGTCTCCACAACATGTATCGTTTACAATGTAAGAAATAAACCATCTAGCCTCATGTGCCCATAATTACAGTAACCACGCCATTTTATGAAAATTAAGCTTACTTTGCTATACTCTGCCAAAAGCAGGAGAAACTATACGGGGTAATCTATAATTTCTTCCATCCTTATACTCCATACCAAACAGATCTTTGGCGATGTACCCTATAAGCACGTGTCGTTCGTTTCCGGAGCATCCTCAGGAGATGTTCACTTTACAATGAATAATTGTGATGAACTTTACAATGAGTGTTTCTTAAATATAGTTAGTTCAACGGGTACATACCACTATAATATTTTGGATTTGTCGATATTTCGACCCAGTCCCGTCGTGACCACAATCCCATGCAACTGGGTCGAAATATCGACAAATCCAAAATATTATCCTGGTATGTACCCGTTGAACTATATTTAAGAAATGTTGATTAACCACGAAAATGTTAGTTTAAAATCTTTATTTACAATGAGTAATTGTGAAGAAGTAGCCGCACTCTTAAGAGCGTGGTGTTTCCCCGGACAAGCTCAGCTGTACTTCTACTACTAGAATAAATAGACTTTTAGAGAAGGAGGATTTAAAAAACAACTGGGAGTAGGATATAGGATTATATCTACATAAATAACCTTGTACATCCTATATCAGACGCAGCCTTTGATTTGTGATTTGTGATTTGTGTCTGTACTGTACTGTATCTACTGTCCTGTTCAATCTGTCATGTAAATATTTTGGATTAGATGATGATAGAATCGAATTCTGTTCCCTCGTATGGGAGGCTGAAGCTCGAAGCTAGCTAGGCTATCACCATTATATAAAGTATAAATATTTGAGTGGGGAAATTCAAGTAAAATTACAGAGACTGCATTGGCTCACTGCAAGATTTGTATGTAACACGCAACGGTTTCGAGAGAACCAGTTTCCTCGAATTAATTAATAAGAAGTTATGTGTCAATAAAAACATACAGGTAGGTACCCAGTTATGATAAAACTTAACGTGCGAAGTTAATAACCCGCGGGGAGAGGTAAATAATTTAATTGTAACCAAAAGATTTATAAACAGAAAGAAATGAAAGTCCGAAAGTTTCATTATGGCTAAGTACATTACTTAATAGGTTCATATTAATCGAAACTCGTACAATAATTTTTAAAATTTGGAATTAAGTAAAAAACGTAGGTATTATTTAAATTATGTCATAAAAAAAAAAATTGCACATAATTTAAATTAAATATATGTAATAACTAGCTACTGCCCGTTATTTCATTTGCGTGAACATCAAAATTCAAAATTGGTCTAAAGCTTCAATCGTTGACAATTTTTAATCCTACCACTGGAACTACCTATTTCAGATATCGGTATAGAAAGTACATGTCCTTTTCCATAGCATAGGCCATATTTTCCATGTCAAAGGCTACATAGGTACATGCCAAATTTCATACAAATCCGTCCAGCCATTTTTAAGACATACAAACACTCACACTTTCACATGTATAATATATATATATATATGTATATATATACCTGTATTATATACATAAATATCTAATATTACTAATGCCACTATCAGATGCCACAAAAAACACTATGCAGGTATTTAAAAGTTCTTTCAATAGAAACATTAGTAAGGATATATAATAAATGCTGCTTTAGGTAGCACGACATTTCAATACAATTAGAAAGACTAAAAAAGATAACAGAAGGTAGGTACTACTAGCAAATGTAGGGCACAAATTTCTTACTGTTATTTAGTAATACTTAGATAACAAAACAATTATTCAGCTCTGACCTTGTCTTACTCGTAATCTCTCGTAATACTGGAAAAAAACGTGCACCATAAAACCAAAGTAGGTAACTGTAACTAGTGGAACCAAACTTTTTGATTTTCAAGTATTTAACTTAAGTTAACTAACTAACTAATAAAGATTTGAACTTAATTTTTAAACACCGCGTCGTAAATTTAGCAGTTAACCTGAGGTTAACCACAGGGAAACTTCCAGCGGTTATCTGGACCCGTTTTCGTCACAGTGCATGTCGCGAAACGCAAGCGACGAATATTACTGAGAGAATTCGTAACCGGCTGATGACCATGCGAGCACATAGTAGGTATACGTATAGGTAGTAGGTATACTTGAACGTAGAAGTTGAAACGGTCGGTGGTCTCGGTTACAAGAGTCAAGCGGTATTGTTTCCCACAAACTTATTGGAATAGGTAATAAGCGTATCATTATTTGCTGAATTGTTCTTGTGAATTACGAAAAACTGTCTAGTTAGTTTCCTCTGTTTTTTTTAAGTCTACTACAAGTTAGCCCTTGACTCCAATCTCACTAAGTGATGATGCAATCTAAGATGGTAGCGGGCTAACCTGTTTAGGGAGTATGGCAGTTATTTTAACTATTTACTATTTTGCTAGAATATGGTAACTTGCATTAAGTCCGAATCATTTAAACCTTGCTGCTTGAAACACATTCATGTTCTTCACACATACATTTTCCAGTTGTAGGAATCGAATGGCCTTGGACTCCGAAAGCAGGGTCGCTTCCCACTGCGCCAATCGGCCATCAAACAATACAAGACTGTCGCAACCTATTTTACTATGATCCTTAATCATTGATAACATAAACTTAATGCGATATGCCATAACCGCTTTCCCTCATGGATTGCGGCAAGTCATAACGGTGGTACAGAACAGGCTCGTGAGTCAGGCCCGCGTCACTAGCTGCGCCGACTACCAGATAACAATCCTCAATCAACTCACATCCTTTGCAGAAATTAGTCCATTCGGGACAATTCAATGAGGATCTGGGAGATGATTCGCGATTGTGAATAATTTCGATAGGCCTTTATCTATTGTGTGTGACACTCCCTTCTGTTGGGACGTCACATAAAGTTAGCACACTTATAAGAGTGCGTTTCCACGTGTATGCAATCTTACGTTTTGCGAAGGTGTAAGCCAATCAGATTGGCTTAACTCTTTCTGAGTGCAAACTTCGGGTTTACGAATGAGTTTTACTTCATTGAATTTAATTTTAACTCCTGTATTTTTTGTTTTCCTTCTTTCACTCTAACTCACATTCTTTGCTGCAATTAGTTCACTCGGGAAGATTCAAGGAAGATGGATTGTTGGTCTATTGTGTGCCACACCATTTGTTGTGACGTCAGATTATGTTGCCCACTTATAAGAGTGCGTTTCCACGTTCCACTTTTCCATGCAATCTGACGATCCGAGAATGTTTGTTGGGTTTGGAACGTTTGCGAACAAATTTAACTTTATTTATTGAAGTGAAACATCTTTAGGCGCGACTAATAAATAAATAAATATACTACGACAATACACAAATCGCCACCTAGCCCCAAAGTAAGCATAGCTTGTGTTATGGGTACTAAGATGACTGATGAATATTTTTATGAATAATATACATAAATACTTAGAATATACATATAAACACCCAGACACTGAAAAACATTCATGCTCATCACACAAACATTTTCCAGTTGTGGGAATCGAACCCACGGCCTTGGACAAGGATATGTTGACATGTGCTGATCGAACCTTAAATTTTCTACTCTCAATTATTCTATTTAACAAATGAAAATATTTATTAAGGTGAAAGTGATATTAATGAATTTTAAATAGAATATAAAATGATAATAGTGAAAATTAAATGAAATGGCGGAGTCACAGAAACATTTTACTCTTTTATCAATAAATAATAATAAAAGTTTTACTTCAATCGCACGTAAAGGTAACGAGCACACGCTTATTTGTTTTCTTTATTTGAGGGATTTTTAACAGCGATGAGTAAAAGGGGAATAAGTTTGTAACCTGTGAGTCGACGTGATTGCAAGCGATACGTGATGTCTTGATGAGTCAAATTAAATAGTATGATTGTCGATGACTGTGGCAGTGTTTCCCTATTCAAATCTATTTGTGACGCAGACTTTTTAGTCTGCGTCACAAACCACAATCTTGTCTGTGACGTAAAAATTAACTTAGAAAATAAATCATAGAAGGTGATGATTTAGGTTATACATGATGAGGTGAGGTTTCGACTACGCAACTCAATTATGAAAATAAAGCTTAATTTGCTATACTCCGCGAACAGCAGGAGATCTGTATGGTGTACTTTATAATTTCTTCAATCCTCCTCTATCCTTATATCTACGCACGTTTCGCTCCGAAACCGGAGCATCCTCAGGAGATGATGCCTTTACAATGAATTACTATATAACAAATTAAGCTTAATTTTCATAACATATTATGGATTTCCGCAAAGTAACGCCTGCTTCTATCCGATACGCAACTCAATTTCGACGGCCGAGAGGAGCAGTGGGCAGTGACCCTGCTTTCTGAGTCCATTGTCGTGGGTTCGATTCCCACAACTGGAAAACGTTTGTGTGATGAACATGTTTTTCACAAACTCCGTTGGAACCTTTTAACCTAGTTTGTCAGGCACAAAAAGTAGCCTTCGTCCATTCAAATAGTTCAATGCCAAAACTAAAGTTCATTAGTTCCTTAGTAAAAGAAGGACCAACAAACAAACATATACACATTTGCATTTTTTTTTTTTTTTTTTTTTATATTTATAGACGAGCGCTTGACTGCAATCACACCTGATGGTAAGCGATGATGCAGCCTAAGGTGGAGCGCGCTTGCCTAGAAGATGCCTATTCACTCTTTATTCACGCATTTATATTATTAGTATGGATCTTCATTTCATATTACTTAGGTACACTTTGTAGATCTTGTACCACGCCCTGCGAAGTACTCTTCTGTTTATAGGCGATGGTTTTCAAGACGCCATGCCGTAATCTGTCCAAAAATTTAAACTTACCAGGAGGAGGTGGAGGTCTGCGCCGGCGCAGCGTCCGCGCCGCACTCTGCGTACCACGACGTGCGTGTGCGCGCGCCCTTCTCTTTCCGCGACAGCGTCGGTAACAGCCGCTTTAGTTCTGTGTGTTACAAAACTTTAATTAGGAGGATACTGAAATAAGAACGGCTTCGTTGGTCTAGTCGTTAGCATGTTGATATATGTGCAGGAATATATTAATCAAATTCTTTATTCCACACAAAAACATAGTACAAAAACAACTTATAAACTAAATTAGGGTGTAATGGCTGCCTTAATTGATAATGATCTCTGCCCGGTAACCACTCAGTGGAAGGAGAACTACAGTTACGAAGAACAGTGGTTGGTGTTACGAGTTAAAAGATGCATAGTTATATAAATTACTAGCGGTCCCTCGTGACTTCGTCCGCGTATAAGTCAACCTTAAAAGATCTTTTTTTTAAGAACTTTTAAAGGAGAACGGATAGTTGTTTAGGTAATTTAATTTAGAATAATTTATGCTGAACTATTAATATTAAACCTTAAATGTGTGCCATACAAATTCTAGCAGAAGAAGTTTCCAGTTTTTGTGCTTATAAATATGTCATACATGATTTTATCAAAACTTTAACCGTTTACCCAGCGCACACAGCTCTAAAAAGGAAAAAAAAAACCCGATTTTGAAACATTGTTCATTGGTGCTATGACCAATAGGATGGTCTTAGCTTGATGACTTCCTACGCATGTTCCGTTCCGAAACTGAAGCATCCTCAGGATATGTTGACTAAAGCGTAACATGCGTAGAGGGTACATTGCCGAAGATCTGTTTGGTGTGCAGTATAAAGATTGAAAAATTATAATTACACCATACAGATTCTCCTGCTTTTCCCGGAGTATAGCAAGTTAAGCTAGATTTTGAATATAATGGAATTCCGCATGTAACGCCTGCTTCTTTTTATCTAATACTAGCGTACCCAGCCCGCTTCGCCGGGCTAGATTTTGCTTTATTTTATTTAAACAATAAACTTGCATCATTAAATTTTTAATTTAAGTCTCATAATATATTAAATCATTTATTTCTCTCCGTATTCATTCTCTTCTCGAGCGGGTAAAGATCATTATCTACACCCATGTACACCCAACAATAGAATATCATCATAGTAAATAAAAGCTGTATTTGACAGTTTGACAGTTCAAAAATAGGAGTGCTCCGATTGTCACCAAACTTTACAGGATTACTCGCCAGGTCAATCCAGAGATTCCCTGAAAGTTTTATTGAAATCGGTCCAGCCGTTTCGGAGCCTATACGGAACATACCTACACACTTTCTCTTTTATATATATATATATAGGTATAGATTTAAACCACGGATCACGAAGTCCTAAGATGGGCTAAAACATGTTACGCATTGGCTTTTTCTGTTAAAGAATGTTCAGTACCAGCCCGGAGTTAAAAAAAATTGCCCTCCACTCCATATACATATAAGTACACACGTAAAAACATGTAGATAGGTATTTGTACAACAGGGTACCTACGTTACACTAAAAGTTCTGGTATTCTTGGTAAATCCCACGACATTCAGGAACTACAATCAAATCACCTGGTGGTAAGTAATGATACAGTCTAAGATGGTAGCGGGCTAACCTGTTCGGTTTCTGCGCGACATAGTACCGGAACGCTAAATCGCTTAGCGGCACATTTTTGTCGGTAGAGTGGTAACGAGCCACGACCGAAGCCTCCCACCAGACCAGACCAGAAAAGAGAAAATTCTGAAATTATAAATTTCCAAATATACCCTGCCGGGAAACGAAACCGGGACCTCCAACTTAAAAAAAAATAAAAAACAGCGCCCATCGCTGCGGCAGGGAGTCGTCATATCTGATACGGACAACTCGTTCTGACTTCATACAAATCACGAAAGCAGTTTCTACGCAGACCCTGACCTTGATACGTGTGTCGAGATAGTAAAAGAAATCCTAGATCATAGATTCAGATGTAGGTTTAATATTATGCAGGAAGAGCACAGAACGATCACATCACGACCACATAATTAAGAACAATCAGAAACCGCGTGCGCGACTAAAACCACTCCACTTTAGTAGTGTTTCTCGAACAGGCGGTTAGTCTTCATACCAGTTGACAGTAAATATTATCCTAAACGTTAGAAATAACATTGAGATAATAGGAAAAAAATTGTGACCTAGCAACCTTCCGCGGGTGTGAAGTGGACGTGCGCCGGGCGTTTTCACTGTATTTGGACACAATGCAGTCAGTGGCGTGCATAGAGGGTATGCAGATGATATAAAATGAAGAAAATCTCCAGTACGAGTTATAAATAATTAAAAGGGTAGGCTTATAACTCTTACAATGCCTATCCTTACGTTTTTTATAACTTGTACTGGAGATTTTCTTCATTTTATATCATCTGCATACCTTGTGCTTACCCACTATGCACGCAACTGATTGCACTGCATGCAATAATGGCTGAATGAGGGGTCTGTACTTTCTCAATTCTGTGATCACCTCCATTCGGAGCCATTCATTGTAAACATAGTGAATAGAACCATGATCGCTTGTGTGGGTTGTCGCATTTGTTCATTGTGCTGTTATTCTACGCTTCCGTGCACAGATTGTATCATCATGCACACTTTGCATAATCGTTATAATCTACAAGTTGCCATTAAGTCATGCGGTGACATAGATGTTAGTGGTTACTCAAGGGCGCGCATATAGGTTCTGTATGAGATGGGCAGGTGAGAATAAAAAAATTAAGTTGTTTTCTTATTCCACTAGAAGTAAAACCTAGACTGCAAACACATCTTGTACTTGTTTTCTATTTTTGTATTTACTAGAAGCTAACCCTAGACTGCAAACTCATTTTATATTTGTTTTCTTCTATTTTTTTCCAGTAGAAGTTAACTCAAGATTCCCTTCTCATCTTATACTTCTTTTCTTTTTCTTTATTCTACTATAAGTTAACCCTAGACTGCAATATCATCTTATACTTGTTTTTTTTTTATCCCTCTAGAAGTTAACCCAAGACTGCAATCTCATCTCAAAATTGTTTTCTATTTTTTATTCCACTAGAAGTTGACTTCAGACTCCAATCTCACCTTATACTTGTTATATTATAGTTGTTTTCTTTTTTTAGAAGAAGTTAACGCTAGACTGCAATTACGTCTAATAGTTTTTTTTTATTCCGTTAGAATTTAAACCTAGACTGCAATCACATCATATAGTTTTTCTTTTTTTTTGTTTCACTATAAGTTAACCCTAGACTGTAATTTCACCTTATAGTAAATGATGACTCTGTCTAAGATGGTAACGGGCTAACCTGCTAGGGGCAGGCATATTATACCTATATTTGTCCAAATGTAGATACTATTAAGGTCTAGAATGTCAGCTACAAATTCTGCTTGTCTGTCGTCATACAAAAATAAAATAAAACTCTGTTTTATGTTCTCTACCGAAATTGCAGCCAGCCCAGATTTTTTTTTAAATAAAATACTAGCTGTTGCCAACTTTCTGCATCCGCGTATATAAAGGTTTTTTACAAATCCCGTGGGAACAGTTTGTAATTCCGGGATGAAAAGTAACGTAGTAACTCTACATCTATACAAATAATTCTGTGCCGAAAACAAGTTGATTGGTCGCTAAAGGTACAAACAAACTCACTTTCGCAATTATTATATTAGTAAGGATGAAATGTAAATAAATCGTCCAGTTACAGTTATTATATTAGTATTTAGATAGATTAGTTGCAGCAGTAATAGAAATAAATACACACTTTGTGAGAATTTGAACTCTCTAGAACGGTAGAGACTCAGACCACTGCCAGACAAGACAGACGGACGGACGGACACACAACAGAGGCTTCGTATTATCGATTAGGCTCGAGGAATCATAATGACGTAACAAACAACTTCGAATCGTAAAAAGATTAATAACTAATGTTAAACAAGTAGGTAGGTATAAATCGTTTCAAACTTTATGTCGTTGTGGAAGTTGGCTGCGTGTGTAGCTACGCGCAGGTAGTCAACTGTACAGTCTCGCTGATTGGTTATTACCGAATATTAAATTCTGCGCATCGAAACGCATGAAGTTCGAGAAGTCAATAAAGTTTGAATCGGACTGTACCTAAGTAACTTACTTCCCATTTAAAATAGATTATGACACGAGGAAGTCATGTGAGGAAAACAATAACGTTAACACCATATTAAGTTAAACACAAAAGACTGAAACGTGTTCCGCGTATAAACCGCGAAGGATGACTGACTGAGAATCGGTTTGCGATCAAGAAACCTCGCCAGCTGCCTACACGCGGATTGCAAAAATGATGCGAAGTAAGGACATTGGAGCAATTATCTGGCGCGGAAAATTGTTATTACTTTATACTTGTTGCTAATTGTTAGTTGTTTATTATCATAACATGGTATGTCAGCCCGTCTGTCTGTCCAAAAGCAAAGAACTGAACTGTTAATGTTTATGGTTGGAAACGGTTTTAAACTGTTTTCCTAGGCACACAGGAAAGGTTCACCTGAGTTCCCACCAATATAAAGCTAGGTCTTATCGCTGTTGCAATAAGGTATTGTAAATAAGTAAATCTAAAATTGTAGCAATATCTCTAGTCTATATCTTCTGATTTATGGCTGTTCGTAGTATTGGATAGAAGCAGGCGTTACTTTGCGGAAATCCATGATGTATCATGAAAATTAAGCCTAATTTGCTATACTCCGCGAAAAGCAGGAGAATCTGTATGGTGTAATGTATAATTTCTTCAATCCTTATACTCCACACCAAACAGATCTTCGGCAACGTACTCTCTACGCACGTTTCGCTTCGAAAACGGAGCATCCTCAGGAGATGTTGACTTTACAATGAATAATTGTTAAGTGGAGTAATAATATTAACTTGCGTGTAGCAAATTAGGCTTAATTTTCATGCTGTTCGTAGTGCCAAAACAGCACAGTGTACTTTACCAATATCGAGTAGCTTTAAGAATGCAAGAAAGACATTTGTGGGTAAAAAAAAATACTATTATATAACTTCGTTCTTCAATGCCGAGAATTAAATAAGAAATCAAAATTTTATTTTTTGACATACCTTGGTGTTGTGTTGTCAATGGCTAATTATAACGTAGTGTTTGTATCCTCTTTGGTTTATTTGGTATTAACTGTGATACACTCGCCTATTCTAGAACACGGTTACAGGTTCAGTTCACCGATTTTATTTTTAATTAATTTTAAAACGTGAATCAATTAGCAATTTTGAAATAAAGCGCACTTATTCCGGTCTACTAAAACAACGATTCACCTTCAGATTATTTTACAGCTTCTAAGCTAATTTTATTAAAATAAAATTACAAACTCGTCCGCCCGCTGATCTCCGTAACTTTTAATATTTTAATTGGAAACGATGACCAAAATGGGTGTCGTAAATTGGAAAGGCACGTTACAAGGTCAATTTGTGTATAAAAGTGTGCCAAAACTGAATATTTTGGCACTTCATAAATAAACTAACACTTTTATTAATAAGTAAGTAAGATATTTGGTGAGATGATTGATTTAGATGATTCCTAGAGAAAACAAACGTTTCACGAACTCTTTATGTGATGTCTAACGACGTTAGGTGCCGTCTAAAATTCCGACACCGATTCGGCAGATCGTACAGACTAGGGGACTCATAAACTGACACTTGACAGATGAAAAACACATATATTTTTTTAAATAACCTAAATTCCGTACGAAAAATGAAAAATATGATAATACAAACACAAAAACCACATCTTGTGGCATAACCATAGACAAGTTAGGTTATATGAGTTGCCTAGATAAAATGATCGGTCAAAGGTAAATGATTGCCTAGGCATATTCTTTGATTAGGCGTTATTTACTTAGGCCTTCATTAGTGAAAATGGGCACTATTAACGTATCTAATATCTCTAAGAATGAAAAAAATATAGTTTATGAAGTGTCACATAATAATTGGTTTTTAAAACACAAGTATGTGATTTAGGCTTGTTTTGAATAGTACCTACCGCATAATGGTGGTTTAATATTTAAGTATGTGCAGTTTCACAGACTACGTGCAAGCGTAATCGAAATATAAATATAATAGAAAATTGTGATGTGTAATGTAACTAATGATTCAAATCTTCATTGGTAAATAAGCTCTGTTTGCTGTGGCTCTTTTTAGACCAAGGCGCGCTTATAACCCTTGTAGCTTTAGGTTTAAGTTGGCAAACGGTTTTATCAACATTACCTCACAATTATATAAAAATATATGTATAAGCGCTTCATAAGTTCCTATGATAGGCCTACATGAATACAGAATAATTGAATTGAATTGAAGACATTTGCCTACCTTTCGGATCGATTTGGATATAATAAAATCATTAAATTTTGGCACGACTTTAGTAACTATCATAATTTAGAAACGACAGTTTCTAAACTGCGATTAATTTAAACGAATTATTATTACTTGCTTTAACGGTAAAGGGGGAAACATCGCGAGGAAACCTTCTCCATAGAATAGACATTCAGAAAGTCGTGTGAATATACCAATCCGCGCTTGGACAGCGTTAAGGACTGCGCCTGCTGTGTCTTTGGCCTTCCATCATCATCATCACATCAACTAATTACCGGCACACTACGGAGCACGGGTTGATGGCCCACAAAGAGAATGAGAGGGGACGGGACTCCACACACCTTTCCATTATGCAGAATTCTCAGGCATGCAGGCTCCCTCACGATGTTTTCCCTCACCGTTGAAGCAAGTGATAGTTTAATTACTTAAAGCGCACATAACTTAGAAAAGTTGGAGGTGCGTGCTGAGATTCGAACTCGGCCCCTCAAATTCAAAATTAATTTATTTCAAGTAGGCCTAATATAAGCACTTTTGAAACGTCAAGTCTGTCTGTTTGTACTGATTCTACCACCGGTTCGGAAGGCAGATTCTACCGAGAAGAAGCCGGCAAAAAACTCAGCAGTTGAAAAAGTAAAGTCGAGCCCCTACAATGCGCTATCACCGGTTCGGTTCCGCTTCAGTCGGCCGTTAATGGTTAAAAAATGATAATGATGCTATTTAACTATATCGATCAGTAAAACAATAGAAACATGATGGACTATGGAGAATTAGGACACATGAAGAGTGTGTTTTATTATCGACGTTACTAATTTAAAATATACCACAGCATATACAACAGCCAATAAGTATGATAAGGATGTGAATTAATGTATATTGTAGTGTATGCAAAATGAAAAGAAAGAAACAAAGACAGTGCAAACATAAAATACATTTACGAAGCTGTGAAACGTTATACCATAACCGCACCTCTGGTCTCTGTAAAGAACTAATATTGTTTATGTAATAACAACTTATAAGTATATTTGTCGAAAGGGCGAAATATATGTCCACTTTGAAATTGTTCCCCTTATAAAACAGAACTACCTGAAATAAAACTTTTGAATTAAGTCATCCAAGGATTTTTCAATAATGCAAAGTTTTTGATATCTCTACAAGTTATCCTTGAATCCTCGCCATGTTAGGGATATCCCAGTGTATGACACCCATACCACAAATTGTTATACACGTGGCATCGTACTGGAACTCTCAATCGCTTGGCGGGACATCTTTTTGGGTAGGGTCGTAACGCGCCTAGACCACAGCGTCCCACAAGACCAGACAAGAGAAAATTCGGAAATTATAAATTCCAAATTATATCTGCGAGGAATCGAACCGTCATCAAATCGAAAAGACATCCGTCTTATAAGAGGGCTATCACGAAGAACATGCGATGTATCTATTTTATTACTGTTATGTTTCAGATTACATCTTAAGAGACCTAAATGTTTAAATTGCAAAAACTAAATATCGCCCTTTCTACAATTATGTCTTACAAACATTGTCATACTTTTGTTTTATGTAATGTTTGAGGATGTTGGGCATACTTTTATAAGACTGACCAATCCAACTCACAGCAGCTATAAGCGATAAAGATAATTTGTCATGAAAAAATATAAAGATTCTACCATAGTGAACCTTTTCACCATAAACATAAGTTACATTTCAGATTAAACCCCCATAACTAGTGCCAATTCTGTTGTAAACAAATCGGTTACCTAAACTAAGCCGACAAGAAGTATGTAGTGCCGTCCCTTTTATTATGTTCTTTATGGAAAAGGATAGCACCATTTTTAGACTATGCGTTTTGTGTCTAACAGATTATTGGAACCAAAATCATTATTTTAATACGTGTAACGAAATCTTTGTATTCCTTTTCAATCATTTTGTTTTTTATTGTTGAATATTGTTAGAATGTTTTACGACAAATTTTTGCACGTCAATCTTGGTAAACATTTTGCATGTACCAAAATAAAAATTGATTGATTGATAATTGTTAAAATACAAACAAAACTACTAGGCAATCATAAAATATCAATACTACTGTCGCTCGCTGATGTTGGTCGTATGGGCCAGAATTACAAAACGCACTTCCTTTAAGTTAAGTTGTTTGCAAATATAATTTGTATATTAGTTATTTACAGGCACAGAGGTTCTGACCTCTGTTTAGCGCTGTCTTCGCTTCCGTAATAAAAAGTTCCAATAATTTATAATTTTACGTGTCAACAATTGGAGAGACGTCAACTGAAACTGAAATGAACCCATGAATATATTGTTCACGTATTACTATGGCAATAGAAAAAAGATTAATGTTCGAAATAATCAAATCAAAAAACTATTTACACACAAGTTAACGTGTTCACACATACACGTGTAACAGTGACGTCGAGTCATTACAATCTGAAAGGGATGGCATTTCATTTAGTTCACAAATCTAGTAAAACTAAAATATGAACATGAAACAATTCATATCGCTTATTTTAGTATAAATACTTTTTGAGTTTAAATGACCTTGCATAGGATATGTTTCTTCCATAGACATGAAGACATACTAAATTCGATATCTATATTATCTATTACATTTGGCCGGTTTCCATAGCGTTAAAAAAAACAATAGCAATATTACTAAGAAATAGTTTAGTTTTTTAATTATCTTTTCGGTAATATATTAAATATTTACAGCTGCACGCACAGGCCTTTGTATTCATAAGGAAGAGGGATTTCGATCTTAGACCAAACAGCATTACTAAAATAATCTTTATTGCTTATTAGAGAAATCTAATCAAAGTAATAAAAATTTGAAATAATAACGGAATAATATTATAATAATAAGAAATTACTTGAAAGTCGGCTAAGCTTGAAAATAAAAAACATTCTTTACTAGCTGGTGCCTAAAACTGAACGCGTAATTTTGTTTTTTTTAAACGTTAAAGCGTTGTTTTCTGGAATACAACTTGTCAGATAAAAGCTACCTTAATGCAAAAAATTTAGGTTTAACCGTGAATTGTACATGTAGTAACGCATACCGTATACTTTCCTGGAACTGTCCATCTACAGAATGTAAGCTATACATGTATTTTGCCATTTCCTATCTCAATGTGTCCAAGTTTCAGTCGACGTCTGTCACAAACACCTCTCAAGTTATCAAACGTGATCCCGACCTTCGTTCACAGCGCTAAGGTCAGTGTGTATGGGAGGCGGCGGTGGCGGCAGCGTGGGCCGCTCGAGCGCCAGGCATGGGGAGGACTCGGACCATGCACGGAGCGTACCGTCGCGACGTCGGTTCGAAGGGGACAGCGTCTCCGTTGCACCGTTGTCGCTGCTGAAACAACATTCTGGTTGAGTATTCGAAAAACTTCGCCTCGTTGCCACGTCGTTAGAGGTTCACAGTTCTCCGAGGATGCAATTTTTATGGTTACAATTATCGGACCCAGCAAACGATGTAAGTGGAGAACCGTCGCCTATTACTAAACAGACCTTTTACAGTATGTTTATGTGGTGTACAATTCATTCATTCATTCAGAGCATCACTTGTTGTACCGCCCTGTGTCCAGCTAACTGAGGTGAGGTGTTAAGCCTCATGTGTCTGTAATTAATTGTCTCCTTCAAACTTGAAGACACGCTTGCCAGGACAGCAAACTCGTACAAAATTAATGAACACTTTTAAAGACGTATGTCGGCCAAGATACAGGACAGTCAGACTGACTGACAAAATTAAAAAAAAAATACAGTTGTTAATTCAATATCGATTATAGAAAAATTCAAAAAAAAAAAACAAAAAAAAAAAAAAAAATAAAAAAATTTTAAATTTTAAAAAAATTTTCTAAACAAATTTTCGCAAAACAGCTGCGGACGTTCTGACCTAAAAATAGACCTAGACCAGAAGCTGGGTACGCTCATGTACATCCTTCTCTCGAAAATCGTGTTCATTTGTTTATTAAGTTAGTAATTATATCTTATCTTATGTCAATAATCGTTAAACGCCAATCCATATAAAAGCAGCGTGAAGGGTTTGATCTCTAAAACCCTCTCCTATGAGAGGGGAGTCTGAGGATGACGTTGATGATGATTCGAAGAATGTTTAAAAAATGTTTCCGGTACTGTTAAAGGTTACTTCTTTATCGGACAGTATTTACTCGTCGAAGGTCGCACTTGTAAAGTATGTAATGGAAACAATTTTTTTTTCTCACAGCTTGAGTTTCCCATATACAGATTCCCCAGCACACATATGTAATATACTTGGCCTAGATGAATAATAATATAATATATAGGGCTATAAATAAAACAGGCTAGCGTGATTTATTTTTACTTATAGCCCCGTGGCGGTGTTTCCACTTTATCGAACTAGGTGGCGCCACCAGTATCAATGACGTAACAAATATGGAGGGTAGAGGTAAGGAGAGTCATCTTATATGGGAGAAAAGTTGAAAAAGTGTCCAGTGTATGCGCTAAATAACAGTTCAAAAATCCTCCACAATGGTGCTGGTGGATGCACAGGGTATGGTATGAATGTAGCAATCGTAGATGAATTGAAAAATGCCGAGTTAAAAAATTTAATGTCATTATCGACTAAAGTAGTTAATTATTGAGAATTTCAACAACTTACGTTGTACAAAATATTGTGGTAAATATAACCTTATTTCCTTGTATCTCCATACTTCCTTGTTTATTTTTCAAGCCTACTCTAACAATATTTATATTTGGCGCTTCTTTTAAGAGTTACCCTGATGCAAATGTGGCGCCATCCTAATTTAATACATTTTGACGACACTTTTTCATATACACAGATAACTCTCCTTACCTCTACCCTCCATACGTAACAAACTAAACGTGCTTTTGAAGTTTGACACATGAGCGCTATATAATGATATATAACTTCTACAGACGAATGATTGGATCTTCTTTCCCGAGCTCAATACCAGGTCGGTCATTATTAAAAATAAAAAATAAAAAAATTTAAGACTGATGAAGTTTTTAATAGAATTATAAGCCTATAAACTCTACTTTTCAATAACTTAAAATGGTATATGTGATGTTGTTACCCTCGAAGAGGTTAAGTTCACAACAAGCCGGATATATCGAAACTTAGTCCAGTAATTTGAGTCTTAAAAGAGTTTCTTAAAGCATATTGGTGATACAAAAGATTATGACATTTTTTTAAATTTTATGTTTCTTCGGCAGAGCCGACATCTTGTTATATTTTGACCAATTTAAAAAAATCTTACCAGTTGCTAAACCCCGAATCGCCGTCCATAGAGTCGGTCAAATAGAACGTGGAGTTGGTAATCTTCAACGCGCTGGGAACGTCTGAGTTGATGTCCACTGCCATAGATGTCGCTCGCCGGAACCTCGACTTGAAGGAGAAGTATGCCTTCCTGGATAGCGTCCCACTGCTCTTGGTATCACTAGTGGGCGTCGTGGGCTTCTCTGGGGGAGGCTTGTCTGGTAAAGGGGGAGGGACATCGCCATTGCTATTCCTTTTTTCGCCTAAGCTGGACCTATGAGAGTGAAAAAAAAATTTAATATAGAAGTATTATTTATTTATTTAAAAAATCATTCAAATCAAATATTTTTTTATTTTAAATTTTTTTTTTTTTTTTTTTTTATTTATTTTGTTTCATTTTTAATTTATTAATTTATAAGTAGTATTATTTTTATGTATTATATTTGTAATTAAATATATTTATTTCTTTCTTTCACATTTGTTTTATAAATATAACCTCAAATAAACTATGTAAAACTAAATAAAATCTAAAACGTCTTCGAAACCACCATTTGTATTGGTAGTTACTTATAATAAATAAGTAAATTTGTGTTTAGTTACAAATATTGTTTTATATAAATTTATTTAAGTAATGATATATTTATTTTACTGTTTTAGTTTTCTTCGCCATTGGTAGCCTGGAAGAAATCGCTATGAAACAATAAGGCTGCAAAATTGTAAACGTTGTTTTGTTATACTTTTCTTTTTATGTACTTTTTGTGGTGTGCAATAAAAGTATATTCATTCATTCATTCAAGTATTCGTTTGAAGTAGCGGCATGATATGATAAATTATGTTTTCATCTATCTCTTTGTTACCGTGCCGTGTCGTTTCATGACAGGGGTGACAAAGGGGTCAAAGGGATATAACGCCCGTCTTCTAAGCGTGGCGATTATGTGCAAACCCCTTCCGTTGGAACAGTCCAGCAGTGAACTGTCAAAGGCAATTGATGACAAAGCCCATGATAACATTTGCCGTATCATATTATCTATACTTACAACGTGTAAATGAAAATCAAAATAATACATCAGAGGCTTTTGAAGTACATTATTTAACGTCTTTAAGATTAATCTGCCATAGTTTTACTGAAATAAATTAGATACAGCCCTAACATCACATGCAAAATTAAAATAAAGTGACTCCCGTCACTTAATTAGGTACGCGTCTCGAAGTGTAGATACTATGCACGTAGTGGTCTTTTATCTTCATTAGGGTTGCCACAAGTAAACACATAAAATTTGTTGAATTAGTTTGCAGTGAAATTATTAGTATTTTATACAGGATGATTCCTTATGAAATATACTTCTGCACCTTTCAACAGTATTTCGTGTTACACGTTGTATATTATGTACTTTTTTTATAACGGCTATGGACTTAAAACCCATAACATTACACCAACTTGCAGTGATAGCAGAGTTGGCAAGGCGGGTTCAAATGGTCAAGAACACATACGGTTGGAATATAGATAAATTACATAAATGGAAAGATTTCTAGCTATAATTACCTATTAACCCCTTTCTCCGCTGCAGCCTTAGTAATTGTTTTCTCTACTCCAGATTTATTAACCCCTCGGTCCATTACCCCGGTCTTAATACCCCCCTTTTCCCCTATCACAGTTTTAAGCTCCTCCTTAAAAGTACCAGTCATCTTTGCCAAGGGATTCTCAGCCTTATTCAGTGCATTCTTTGTGTCATTAAAGTTGACATTGGAATAAACGTGCTGGATTTCGGGTTTTTCGTAGTTGGCGTATATATTGGGTGACTTGGTTTTCGGATGGTTCTTCGGCACGTCGTAAGTCCCATTTTGGTTGCCCGATGACTTGGTGAACGGTTTGCCGTCCATTGCAACTGCAAACAATATAATAAGATTTAAAAAAAATGTAAAAAAATAAGCATGGTAATTTGTACACAACGCATAAGTATATTATATTATAAACATGTATGTCGGTAACGCGTAACTTTTGCTACAAAAATAGCAACTCTGCTAAAGAAGTGGTCCCTTTATAAATTCGAGTTAAGCGTTAAGAAGTGTCGTCCCATTTTCCCAATCAGATCATTAGACATGAAAAATGTGCCACCAAATGTACAGTAAACCTTTGTAGAAAAAGCTGCAATAGGTTAAGATGAAATAAATTTCTAAACATTTTCTCAGCTTAACTTTTCACCATAATGCTGGCAATGTCTCTAATTACGATAATAAAGAGGAATATAAACAAACTTACAACTGTAAATCAAAGAAATGGTTATAAGATTCGATACTTTGAGCAGTTTACACATATCCGATATGGTCTAGTGGCTAGGATACCTGGCTCTCACCCAGGAGGCTCGGGTTCGATTCCCGGTATCGGAATAAGTTTTTTAATATTTAATTTTTTTTATTTTAGTTTCTTTAAAAAAACTTGACACAAAAAATCTTGACATTAAAAGTAGGTAATTCTTAAAAAAAAAAAGAATTTGTAATAATATGTATTTTTTAGTGACTCCGGAACGTACCAGAATATCGCTTAGTGAGATTCCGTTTGATCTGGCGCATCTTGCGTTGAGCGGCATTCGCAATCTTCGTGAGCGTGTAGGGCCCCCCACCGATGGGAGGGTTGGGAAGCCTCGACGCTGGCAGCGCGGGGGGCGATTGCGGTTGTAAAGTCTGCAATATATATAGTTTTTTTAGTGATCATCATTATAATTGTGTGCACGTGATTGTTTTAACTTCCGCGTATTCACTTTCTGTGTCAAAGAAGGTCAAACTACCCAATACATTATATTTTTCTTTATTAACGATAAGCCAGCGCTTGACGACAACCATGCCCGTTAGAAAGCAATGATGAGGTCTAGGTTGGAGCAAGCTTTCCTAGAAAAAGTCTTTTCACTCTGGCCTTAAAGGTACTAAAATTATACGAGGCAGGAAACACAGTTGCCGGGAGGAACGTCATGTCAACGCCAATGACAGCAGTACGATTGAGCTGATAGTGTGGACTGACTATGTTGTGGACTAGATAGTGTGAAAAGTGTCTAATTCTATTATTCTAGATTATTTACGGTCAAAACTTTATATAACAAAATTTTAATTAAATTCGTTTACTCCGCTACAATATTTGGTCGTTTATATCTTTTTCCTAGTACCTGTAATTTTTATAGACCAGCTGATCGGGTTCTCGTGAGCTGGTTCGAATAACCAACACACAATATATTTACGTATTTTTATATATATGTGTCATATCACCCTATCACAATCAAAAGTGCCATCTATGTGCCTATTTGAATAAAGAAATATTTGAATTGACTTGACTTGCACGGGTGTCAATCACCATCGATATCCAAAATCCGGGCTGGTACTAAGAATTTCTTATTTGCAGAATGATCTGCAGTCTAATATGATAGACACCAACGAGGAAATTCGTTTATTTTCAAGTAGTAAGTAGTTTTTTAGCATGGTACTAACCTTGTCATGGTCATCGGTAT
This sequence comes from Pararge aegeria, assembly GCF_905163445.1. Lineage (NCBI taxonomy): Eukaryota > Metazoa > Arthropoda > Insecta > Lepidoptera > Nymphalidae > Pararge > Pararge aegeria. Next base: position 18,444,690 of record NC_053185.1, on the reverse strand, counting down.
CGCTGTCGCTGTCGAAGGAGTCGAAGTCGTCCTCAAGCGGGATGGGCGGCACTGGCGGCAGCGGCAGGTGCGGTGCCGCTGGTTCGAGGGACTCGTAGAAGTGGCCAGAGTCGCTGCTATCACATTCTGCAAAGATAAAATAATGAATTTTAACCATCGAGTGGCCCGAGTCGCTGCTATTGCATTCTGCAAAGATAAAAGTATGACTTTTAACCATCGAGTGGCCCGAGTCGCTGTTATTGCATTCTGCAAAGATAAAAGTATGACTTTTAACCATCGAGTGGCCCGAGTCGCTGCTATTGAATTCTGCAAAGATAAAAGTACGACTTTTAACCATCGAGTGGCCCGAGTCGCTGCTATTGCATTCTGCAAAGATAAAATAATGACTTTTAAGTTTTAACCATCGATCACTAATGCTATTAACAAATGTTTGAAATCCCGATACAAATGTGTTCAGCTTTACAAGCTCTTCTTTAGCTTCACCTGTTTTTTTGTTTGTATTTGTGTAACCGACTTTGTGAACTTGATTTTGACCCTCTTCAAACGGTCGGATTCCGTTTAAACTTTCGAGGACCGATGACAATACACTAATTTGATGAAATAATTCCCTTTTTCTATTAGCAAAATAAGATTTGTGTGAATAGTTTATTTTATTTTCCAACCATTATCTTTAGCCGATTGATTTAATATTAACAAATTTGATTTCACTTTAAGAAGTCGCAGGGCATACTAAGAGCACGTCCTGCAACGTGCCGTTCTGTGTCCATCAACTTGAGGCGTAGGTGCCCGTAATTACACAGCCAGACACGCCTTGCACGCAGCATTGCAACAACGCTGCTTAGCGGCAGAAATAACCATATCAGTAGCAGGTACTTTTGTGACAAGTTCTGACGCAAAAAGCTCTCCTAATGCCACTAAAGGACCTTCAAGTTAATGCGACCAAGATGCGTTACAAAAGTTCGTTAAACAAGTCCAAAAAAAAGCAAAAGTCACTGCTACACCGGTTATTTGATGAATAATTTCAACGATGACCCATGTAGGTACCTAAATAGGTCTCATTTGACATCCGCGGAATGTTGCTAGCTCACAAACTTTTCTCATTTTCACATTTTATGATAAACGTTTAGAACATTAGAGGTAAAAGAATTAATCTCAACTGCTAAATGAAATGAAGTGAAAAACCGCCTATTCGAGAAACACTACTAAAGTGGAGTGATTTTTGATGCTTCACAGACATACAGTACACGGTTTCTGTACGTTCTTAATTCTGTGCCTAAACGTATTTAACTTAGCTCGCTAGTACAAGCTGAGGCTATTGTGGAGTTGGAATAATGTTGCGAAAACCCGCCAGACGTGCGTGTTGAGGTTGCCTCACGGAATGGTCACGTTATGTAAGAGGCATATATAGATATATATTATATATACACCTTACCGCAAGACTGCGCTGGAGCCTTGACATTTTGTCACTGCATTTTAGGACAGGTACCTTACTTGAAAAGTATCTGTTGCCAATTTAATTAAAGGATAGTTTTGTTTTCAGAATTAGCAACTAAACTAACTAGCTTTGCCCGCGGCTTCGCTCGCGTTAAGTTTAATTTCGATTTGGTAAATTTTAACTACAAATGTTAAAAAATAATTTCTTGCTTTAAATAGAAAATATGAACGTAAATTAATTAGAAAATCTTTCCTATACATTTTCAACCCCTATTTGATGCCTATATTAGGAAATGGAATTTTTAATATTTGTGAAATACTTATTTCTTGATTTTTATTCAACAACCTGAAATAGATTTAACTTCAAAAAAAATTTAGTAAATGTAGGATTTTATATAAACTTTCGTACACCATTAAACCCTCTTAGGGTTGGAGTGTTCTAAAATCCTCTCTTAGCAGATGCCTACGTTGTAATAACTATATGTGTGCAAAATTTCAGCCCGATCCGTCAAGTGGTTAGAGCTATGCGTTGATAGGTCAGTCAGTCAGTCAGTCACCTTTGCATTTTATATATACTAGCGGATCAACGCGACTTCGTCCGCGAATGAGTGGACTTAAAAAAATAGTCGTATGTCCAATGAATAATTCCGAGATTTCAATATAAATTAATCCTAGCTAGATCGATTTATCGCCCCCGAAACACCCTGTATACTAAATTTCATGAAATTCGTTGGAGCTGATCCCGAGATTATATATATACATATATATACTTTATATTTTACATTTCAAATTATATAAATATATATATATATACATATATATAAAAGTAAGTGCAAAACCATCGCCCATAAACAGAGCAAAACTTCGCAGGCCATGTAAAAACACATCCTGCGAAGTGTTTCCCGGTTAACATTAACCTGAGATGTATATGTAAATTCCCATGTGCCTGTAATTACTCTGGCATCCACGCCCTTCAGACCGGAACATAGCATTGTGAAATAAGCACGGTAGTACTACCCTGGAACTCTGTCACAAGTAGCTCTCCTACTCTTAAAGAGTTTCAAAGACAGCTCACACTTAACCAAGAGGAAAAAAAATTTTAAATGTATATAAAAAATATCGGAACCGACAGGATTTGAACCTGCGACTCTCTAAATTTTTATATGCATTTTAAATTTATAAAATTGATAATTCCTCCAAGTGTAGGTAAAAACACTAATAAAATATTATAAAAAAAGGAAAAGTAAGTAAGTAACTTACCTAAAATATTTTGCTATTCTTACATTTTATAAATTTACAAAGGAAAACCACGCTTGAACGAAAAACTAAAGTGGAGTGGAACTAATGAAAAACAGCTAATAATTCTCGGAAGAGCTAAATAAAGATTTTACTTGTGTATAGCAAAACAAGTATTCAAAGATACATCGAGAAGAAAGCTGGTTTATAAATAGATGTACCTATTATTCACCAAAATTATCCATTTACTTAAAAAATAATATTATTGTAAACTTAAATATATATTATGAAAATTAAGCTTAATTTGCTGCAATCCGCGAACAGCAGGTGAATCTGTATGGTGTTATTTATAATTTCTTCAATACTTATACTCCACACCAAAAAGATCCTCGGCAATGTATCCTCTACTCACGTTTCGCTCCGAAACCAGAGCATCCTCGGGAGATGTTTTTATGAGACTTTACAATGAATTATTAACAATTATTCATTATTACATACACGGATAAATTCAATCTAAAGATTATGGATTAGCCTTATTATTTACATTGGGAGAAAAATGGCAGCGGGCTAGCTTGTTAGGGTTCTGGCACTTATATTTAACCCATTCCCTTAATTGGGTTTCTACTCGTCATCGTACCGGAACGCTAAAGCGCTTGGCGGCACAAACAAAATTAAGATACATAATAAATAAGAAAGTGACGAAGATAAAGTTCCATGCTTTCTTCATTTAGAAATGAATATATGAATGAAATATACCTATTACGCATGTTTAAATAATTAGATATTTAAATATTACGTATGATAATGAACGTAGTCTGTATCATAGATGGACAATCATAATTACAAGAAAAAATCTTCCTCAAACACAATTCAATACAAGTTTATATAAAGTCTGCGATAACTATGCGAGCATTAAAAAAAAACGTGTGTGTGCTTATGTACACGCGTTAGAAGTTATACTTCTTTGGCGTAACAATATAAAAATCTTTTCAAGACAGTTATCTTTCGCCTTATTCTGCGTTTGTAGAAAAAACTACTCTTACAATAGAAAAAGGTATTTAATACATTGAAAGACTTATTACAACGCATCATCGAGTTATCTCACTATCGGAAAACCAAGTTTCAACATTAAAATTTGGGATTTTTGTTTGTACAATTAAATCACCGGAATGAGCCCGCAGACTTTGACAATTCAAAGTGCACAGTGTCAAAACTTTTATTAAAAAACATAATTTTTTACTACAGCTAACTTCAGGGTGACGGTTTTCCGTGACGGTGTGCGCGCGGATCGTAAATATTTACTCTCATATTTTTTTCCTTTAGCGCCAAAAGAAGTAAAACTTAAACAAGAACTATTGAGTGACATAGATGATAATAAAAGTAATAAAAACCTGGAAGCTATTAAAATAATTGTAAAGGCAGTGCGGTCAATTTTGCAATATTGGTTAACCCGTAATTACACGATAAGTATACTATGAACCACAGTAATGATGAATCATTAATATTGAAAGGTAATAGTGGTAATCACCTTACCGTTTCGAGTACGATCCGATCATTAGATGACATTTTAATGTGCGTGCCTGATTCAGTTAATTAACTCGATTTTGATGGAAAAAAAAAACCTGGCTAAGTCTGTTGTGGGTTCTTCAGGGCGCGTGAAGTGCAGGGCGTGCCTGTGATAAGGTCTACACGAATAAAACATTTTTGAATTTGAATTTGATGTTCAAGAAACCGCTGCTGGTGCAGTACCTATATATTTAAAGTGTCTCTGCAATGTGAGATACAGAATCAACTCGCGATTTCGCCCGAATGTACTAATAACTTACGTACATTTTCTCCGCTAATTTCTTAGCTACTGCGTGAGACAATTAACTATTAATAGGTTTTCCTGGATAAAATGGATTCCGTGTATTAAAAATAAGGAAACAGCACAAGGTTCTAATACAATAAATTAAATGTCAAGCAACAATCTACCACAAATGGCATACAAACTGTTTTATCAAAGCACTACTTTTTTGGGATAAAAGAAGGCCTCGCTCGCTAGCGAAAAATAATCTAAATCGCTCTACTAAGGGATCTCATCCTCATCGACGGAGAACAGCAACAAAGAGATCGGCGTCTGCCTGATAGATATTTGCATTCGTCTCCATCGATGAGATTTCTTTTAATGTGAAGGACAAGTAACATAACCTATGGTATATAAATAATATCTTCAAGGATATTCAGTCAAGTGCTCTTAGCATATTGGCCCAATTAATAGAGCCTACTTAGGTTAAGTTATGACCACAATGGTGGAAACGTATCACACTTTTTATCACCCTTTCAATCTTGCTTTCATGTTTCTTTAGTTATAGCCAGTTTTTCTCCTATTTAATTAAAAATATGTAAGAATTATAGTTTTGGGCTTATAGTGTGCCCTGCAGGACGCTCTTCACGAGTCTTAGATCTAGAGACTGCACTCTTTAGTATCAATTAGATCTGTTTTCTAACTGGGCTTCAAGTATAGTTCTAAGTGAAAGTGATTTTCTTCGCCATTAATAAAACCCACACTACGCAGTAACCAGTAACATTATTAGTAGCTCCGACTAAATAAATAACTAGCTGTATGATTTATACATAAACTTGTAAGTTGTAATATAACTTGATTAGTTTGCTTGTTTATTATCGAATATAAATCACTTGTTCTAGTATTAAAAATATTACATTTAAAATGTTAATTTCTATATTAAACAACTGAGTTGAGACAAGTTGGCCAAGTCATTTCTAATGGCCAGGTTTATCAAAGCTATTAATGCCAGTCTTTCTGCTACGAGTACATTTGGTTTTGATTTGTTGATCATTTTAAGAATCCTTAATTCTATTATCTTGATCAACATCATCCCCATATCGTTGTTATTCAGAAGTTACAAGGAAACGTACGATGCATTTTGCTCCGACGTTTCATAGATGCTATTAACTTAGGGATATCAAAATTTGGGTATTCATAGGAAAGGAATATGCCATTTCACTCAAATGCACCTTAGTTTTTAGCGATTGCAGTTAAAGAAAACTATAAAGTTATTAGCTGTTAACCGCGTTCTTGGCCAGTGTTTATTACGGTTTTTTACACACACCGTGGAAATAGTTTGTTTTCCTAGAATAAACGTTACTAAACTATGTTACTTACTGTCTTTTCAACTAACTCTTTCCCAAAAATCAAGTTGATTGGTTGCTTAGTTAGGGCGTAGAGTAAGGACAAACAAACAACCACACTTTTGCATTTATAACATGAATTTGATGAACTTCAGAGTTTGGAGCATAGGCACAAGGTTGCCTGCCTTTCGGTATTCTATAATATATATTTTGGAGAGTGTGCTCAAGAACCATTTGATCTAGTTCCCCCCCTCACCTTTTTACCATCGAACCGCGAGGCACCGTAAGGATCTGAATCCCTACGTGGTTGATATACCGCGTACGCGTACGAAGCGCTTTGTATCTTCGTTTCCGATTCCATTTTTCCCAGTACCTACAATATGAGTACCTTCAAATCAAGAGTGAAGAGGCATCGTCTAGGCAAGCGCGCTCCACCTTAGGCTGCATTACCATAAGGTGTGATTGCAGTCATCAAAAAAAAAAAATCCAATTCTGGCAAAATGTGCAATATGTGTGTAATGCATACCAATAAATGCAACAAGATCCTGTATCTCGAATTCTCCGTCACGCAAAACTGTTCTCACGCTCAGCCACCATGTCTGTTCGAGCACTTCGATGAACTTCACTTTATCCTCGACGGTTTTACGAACTCGTTTAGGTGTTTCGTCATTCTCGCTATAATACGTGCACTTTGCGCTTGTATTTATGTAAACTTTTGATGGTGACGTCACAGAGACTAAAAGAACGGTCAAGGTGATTTAGACATTGATTCCGCTTTGATTATATATAAATTGAGCGAGAAATAAAGCATGATCGCGGCATACGACTCGGTACAAATTGTGAAAGGGTTAAATAATTACTTGAAAGCACAAGGATGTCAGTACATTCTACGTTGAAGATTTAAATGAAAGGCAGATCAAAGGCATTGGAATGGTTCGTAGCTAAATTGCTCGGACAACAAAGACAACTTTAGGTACAATTAGCACGTGTGGTCTGTAAGTGAAATCGGAATGGGCATATTTTACTGGTTGTCACAATAACTGAGTCACTTGGGCCTAAATACCGGTCTCGCGTCATGCTTGCCATATATGTTTATGCTAATGATAAATATCGATAAAGCGGATCAAGAAGTCTATAGCACCTTGATCGCCACAATTCCTTCGAAAAGTCCGCGGCCTCGGCGTACCAACTCCGCCATTCAGCGGGGGTCTGTCTGATACCATTTTTCAACATTTTTTTACTACATCACATTATCACTTCACTTTAAACTGATGCACTTATGCCTCTGTGGAAATCGTCAGTATTTATCTCTCGATACATTATCTTAGTTGAAAGACATGTCCGAATAGTTCGCAATGATTTCAGATACTAGTCGATGCAGGAAAAAAAATAAATTAAACGAGACACCGGCAGCTGTTGTCCGTTTCAGGGTCAACCAGTATCGGTCGACTTCAGATCGTGAGCAGATTTTTCTTCATATTATAATTTTGTTGTGTTATTATAAATGTATTGCTGTATTTTCGTTAGAGGTATACTTACTGATTATTATAGTTTAGTTTTCAATATTTTATGATTAACTTTAGTTAGAATTTTTCGTTCGCTGTATTACAATTTATAAGCGCAATATTTTAAGATCTCGCAGTTTGAAGTTTCAGATTACTGTGCAACACGATACACTTTGCAACGCTCCACTTAATCTCAAGTTAAAAATAAACTGTATATATATCACATAATCTTACGTTCTTAAGAGATTCTTTATTGTTTCAAAGTTTTGCAAACTTGTTGAACATGAATGAATGAACATTTTTGTTTTAGCCACTCAAATAGTTTTAGCATTGGTACAGTTTAGGGTTGTACGTTTTATCATAGAATTGGATGAAAAACCTTAGTATGCGCTTTAATCAATTCAAAAGCAGTAACTGAAATAGAATTACAACGATGTATTTTAACAGTAAGTATACATTTGAACGTGTCCAAGCCGGTTACCAAAACAGCGTTGTCCAAATTGTTGGCGTTACGAAATTAAGCAGCAACACTATCTGTCTGTATTCAGAGTTTGCCGCTACGTATTATGGTGATGTTTGCAATCAGAGCATTAAATTGCAACACAATGAGGCTAGCGAATAATCTGTATCGTTCAAGAACTGGTAAAGCAATTGATAGCTGTTTTTCAGTTCTGTAATACGACAATTTATCTTCTATAATCTATGATTTATGTCTCGTTACGATACTTTAGTAAGGATTTATGTATTTATTGATTTATTTATAAAATAGTTAGGGCTGCGCTATTATTATCCCTAAAGGTTACGTTGAATTAGTTTTGAGTGCAAGCTTTCCTTTTTGTACATATACAAAATAACTTTAGTAACATCGTGCTATCGATTGTTCTTGTGAACTAAATGGTAAATTTATTGATTTTTACAGCACTGGAATGCCGTTTAGTTGCCCCAAATATATAGAATTCTAAACGTTTCCAACTGCGGTCAATTGTATTATTGATTGTATACGTCCTACGACCGTTGTTTGAATAGGAGATTGACTACTTTAACGAAGTGTATATAAAGTAATTTAAGTAATTAGATGCATCTAATTTTGTATGTCAAACACAAATTGTACCACAATTTAATCAGCATTAACGGTTCTGTTGTAACCTGTTATTTATAAGTTTTAAACGGAAAGCGTTATTACGGATAAAAGTTTTCCTATGTTAGTTTTACGTTCACTTATATTAGCACTTTTTCACACTAATTTTTAGGGAAAGTAGATCATAATAACTTTGTTGAGGTAAAAATAGCTCTTTACATTTTTAAGACACACCCACAATGCAAACTTTTATCTTTGTCGTGATCAGTATTAAACTGGAAACAAGACACGATAAAATCTTTAGACAACGAAAGTAAAAGTCGACTAGCAAATTAATATAGCTAAATGAAAATTTTTATAAAATGATTTGATTTCAGAATTTAGACTACACCAAATTGTATGCAATTTTGGGCAAAATATAACTCTTTCACGTTTGGACATAAGTTTTCTCAAAAGTATTCAAATAAACCACAAATTTACATATTCGTATGGTACATAAACCAAAATGGTTTCAAATTGGAGTATGTTTTGAGTCAATTATTCTACCAATCTCGATGTGTATCTAGCGTTCGACACGCGATGCACTTTCTAAGTGGTAGCATGGAAAATGCAGACAATACTCGCTTTGTTTCGCTATACCTACCATACAAGATCATTGGAATTACCCCGGTTTGTTTGTGCATTCAATAGAAAACAATTATTATCAACAGCCTCCAGAACGTAAACATTTCCTTTTCTCTTAGTTTATTCCCTGATACTGATGCATCTTTTGGTAATTCATAACTGAATACAAGACTGAATTTGAGGTTTTAGAAGACATATGTGACTTTCTAGGTTTTTAGCATCCGTAACCCATACGTTGCCATTTCTGTTATTGCATAACGTTCTCAAAATTTACTTTACAGATTGTCCCATAACGAGTCTATGCGTACTATCCTAAATCGATATATTTGGCAAATTACTGGTTATCTTTTGCAAGAATTGATCCATTCTTGAAACTTCTTATTTGTTGTTTTATAAATTTGTGATTTCAGTGTATATTAATAATAATTATGCAGCCATTAAGTCAATATACTGTCTTGGAACTATATATTTATGCTCTGTTTATTTAATTGATATTAATTAGGCAATGAAACGGTTTACTAAAGGCAACTGCATTTAAGATTGCGAAAAGGACTCATTGTTTTTTTGATTAGACTCAGCGTTGCAGTTTAAATATTATATTTAGTTCAAATATTATTCTTTATACAATATCAGAATTAAGTTACATTGTTTTTTGTTCAGAAATAATCTAGTATCAATCACAGTTTTATTTAAAATTAATACACACTGGTATCAGATTCATAAACAGACCAAGTTCTATATTAAATATTCCGTAGCGCAATTCCATCGTTCCGGCTAGTTGGAGGCTAGTGGGTCGAGACCGATTGCCGGATGCGTGTCAATTCAGCCTAGATGTTTAGAAGCTGTTCTCCTGGTTTTTTATTACAACAAAATCCTACACAAGACTACATTATCAACATTAAATTTAATTAATTAATTAAAACTGCATTATTTATGTATAACCAGCTGTTACCCGCGGCTCCGTACGCGGTCTTTCATGAATCCTGCGGGAACCTGGCATAATAGGGCATATAGGGTATAATGTATCTCCATTCCAAAATTCAGTCATTCAGTTTAGTAGTTATGCTTTAAAGAGTTACAAATATTCATCCATCCATCCTTACAAACTTTCGCATTTATAATATTTAAATTAGGACGATTTCTTTAAATCATAAATTTATAGTTTTCAATATTTCTTCTTCAAATTCCAAAAAAGGAAAAAACCAGGAGAACAGCTTCTTCAACTATTTTCTCAAAATGATAGTCTGTTATAAGTAATAACCGTTCCTGAATTGATTAGCGATGGCGATATCCTTTTCAATCATTATGAGGCTTAAGCCAGATTATGAGTTAATTCTTTTAAAAGTATTATCTATATATTTCCCGACCAATTATTATAATGTGGATAATCTCTTGTAAGTGTAACCTCTTCTCTAACTTTTGAATGAGTAATCCTTTCAATAAGCTAATTCCAGGTGGGGGTCAGTTTTTAATTAGCACTTGAAGAGAAATAGGGGTTTCAAGTTAGCCTCATTGTTTTCTATGGTTTGAACTAATTTTATTGTGAGAAATTTTGAAATTTAGCTAAGCGTAGAAATATCAAAATTTAAAAATTTATTTAGGGCATTCCAACACAAATAGACAAAGTGGTGTTTACAGCTCCAAAAATATTGGGAGCACGTAAATTGCAATTTTTGGATACTAAGGAGAGTCCTGTTACAATGGTAGAAGAGGGAAGCCCATTCAAAAAGTTGAACAATAGTATAATCATGTATTAAATAAGACTTAGCGTGCGCTTTTGTCCAAACGAAAGAGTTTTAAAGACGTTAGTTAAAACGCGTTACCGTTATAAAGTGTCACCAATAGATTGATGTTAAAGTTATATTGAATAGGGTTTTACGATACGTTACAAAAGCCCTGTCGAAAGGATAATATGCAGTAAAGATATAAACTTTTTACAATACATAACAAATTAAATAGGAAACGTCCAGTTGCCTTGAATAATAGCAAATGGGATTTTGACTTCCGCACATTAACTTCCGCAGAGTAACGATTCCTTTTATCAGCTTATTTTCTTTCTAATAAATCAATAATTTTAACTTTTGGATTGTAATAGAGACGCTTGTTTCATAGTTATGGTATTTTTTTTTCTTAACTTTATAAAACGATGAAGTTATAATTTGTTTGTAATTTTATGTTATATGTATTATGTCGGATTACATGTGAATGTCGTGTTTAGTGAAAGTGCTAGAATTATGATACAATATCGTTGATAGCTAGAGGCTTCGTGGTATTCATAAATCTTTGTTATACTCTTATTTCGACTGGAATGCATCTTAGAATCCGGTTGAGTAAGTTGTGGTGTAATGGTATTAAGTTACAATATCCATAGCTCAATGACTTAAGAATTAAGCTCATTGACAAATCAATCTTTATTGATTGTCTTAAGTTAGCTTTCGTAAGTTAGTGTAAGTTTTTATGTTAATTCAATGTAATATTTAATGAGTCAAATAACTGCCATTATTTTAGATTCCCATATAGAAAAATATATCTATAGCCTTTAATCTTATATTAATAAATCGTGGTTACTACACGATTGATGAATTCCTAAACGACAAGGCTGCTTGGAAGCAGGCTACTCCGCTCTCAATTCTCACAAAACAGAAAAATTCTAAAGATTGTTAAACTTTAAAATGATGTTGGAAAAGAGCAATCTGCTGAGTTTCTTGCCGGCTCTTCTCAGTGGAATCTGCCTTTCGAACCGGTGGTAGAGTCACTACAAACAGACTTGACGTTTCATAAGTGCTTATTAATTGGGCCTACTTGAAATAAATGAATTTTGAATTTTGAATTTGAATCGGTGATTATAGCAATAATTAAAGGTAAAACTACTGGTATTTATGTTAAATATCAGGTTTTGTAATGATGCCCCATTGGAAAAATACAAATTAGAAATCAAAATATTACGAAACCAAATTAAAAGTCTAATAAATGGTAAACAAAATTATAAAAGGCATTAATGAATACATAATTTTACGACCGGTGGTATTGTCTAAATTTGGCATTCGCACTTCGGAGCTAAACAACATAATCTCGGCCTTAAGCCTAAGTAAGCAATTATCTACATTCTAATTTAATTTCGTGTTCACGTTTAACGAAGGAGTTCAAGATAAATAGGATGAAGCAAGAACAGACATAGTCACTCTAATGGACCGAAGCGAAGCGTGACGAAAGGTAAAGCGCAATTTTGCGATAACATTTAGTATATTGGTAAGAACAATACATTGTACTTTATTTGAAAATTTTAATCCGCTACAGGGCACTGGTCCTCTCAGAGTGAAAAGTCGTCTGAGTTTATTAGGCTCAGGACGCAAATCTTTAGGCTCAATTGTAAAAAAAAATGTAGTCACGCTACAGGTAACGGGTTTCCTCTAGAAATTAGAAGGGTTTAGGCCGTAGTTCTCGACGCTGGCCAAATGCGGATTTCTAGACTTCATACGCCATTGAGAACATGGAAAACTCCCAGTCATAGAGGTTTCCTCAAGTAATATTGGATTTGTTAAATAAAACATTAAAAAAAAACATGTATTAGTTTATAAAGTAGTTTTTTTTTATGTTATATATATATATATATTGTACTCTCCAAATTGTACTCTCTTGATTGTATTTAAATCTTTGTAACTACTTTTTGTTTCTTTGGTGTACAATAAAAGTGTATTCATTCATATATATAAATAAAATTTGATGTAAATAACAGCAATGCAACGTTATATACGACGATTCTCAATTTGGTTACCATCGATGGTCAAACGAACAAAACAGGTATTCCAACGGTTCGTATGGAAAAGTAAACAAAATACTGACGTTTTCTACAAATAAGCACACACATAAATCGTTTTACGTTAGATTTGTACGATTGCACTTGTTTTTAAGGCACTTTCACTGAGAAGTTTAACGCGCGGCGCGTGCGTCTTTCGCGCGGTCGGAGGGCAAACTCGCGCGCACTCCCCTCTCCCTTCCAGCGAGCGTAGGCGGTTACCGGCTGCGCACCTGAATAACCATTTACGTAGCACCCCCTATTGAAGCCTTCTACACAGTTCACCAATTTTATCATCAACCTACGGGCCAACCTAAAACAGCGATACGCTATGGTGGCCGGGTTGAAATTAGCATTAGCATAGCAGGTACAAGTAAACATTAGAAACAGAGATAATTAGATAAAATATCTTATTTATATTTAGTTAGTCGTATACGTTTCGGGAAACTTTTCATTAAACCTGAAACGAAATCGCAAAACTTATTCTTATGGCCTCTTCATTTGCAAGTGACCAGACCAGTGGAAAACCTTCCATGCATTATTCAGTGAATATTCTAATGCTCTGTGCAAAGAGTTGAAGACAAATCCCTTTAAAGTTAAAAGCACCTCTTTTTAACGAATTACTTAACAGTGGCAGCCTATTGGATAGGACTTCGGCCTCACTTTCGGGGTCCGAGTTGGAATCCCAGCACGTACCATTAACTTTTTTAAGTTACGTGCGTTTTATGCAATTGAAATATCACTTGCTTCAATGGTGCAGGACACATAGTGAAGAAAACTGCATGCCTTATAGTTCTCCATGATATTGTCAAAGGCGAGTGGTGTCCACCAATCCGCACTGGGCCAGCGTGGTGGACTACGGCCTAAACCCTTCTCATATGTGCCCGTGCCCTGCAGTGGGCTGGTAATGGGTTGATATGGTGATGATGGCTTAAACATGATATTCTTGGTTTAAAATAGAATATCGGCATGCGCCACACCATTTACTTGCTCCATATTCTGTGGACGATACAAAAAGATACGGATGATGCAGGCCCTGTCCTCATATCTAAAGCTTCTAGCTAAAGGTTATTAAATAGCAGTTATTTCTTTCCAATCCGCACCTTTATTACTGAGACTTTATAAAATAAGTCGTTTGGAAAGTTGGCAACGATATCTGCTCAGTGTGTAGCTTAGCAACTTGTTCTTGTTTCATATCAACGAGAATGCATGAACAAATGGCATTTGGCTACGTCATCTCATTGCCGCGTTTGGTATCTCGAGTTATACCTGAGATTATTTTAGGAGATACCTAAAGGCTATAATTTATATCTCGTACTCAGCGATAGCATTGTTTGCTTTGCCATTATTTCACCAATTTAATACAGGTAATGTTGATTACAACCTAACTAACTGACAATGTGGTTAGTTGAAGCTATGTTTGGGTTGTTCTAATTGAGATAGAAATAGCATATTAATGCAAAGTAACTAATATGGTTTCTATCTACACTTAAACTATGTATCGGAATTTCGGAATTGCGGGTATAGTTAAAAAAAAATGGCAAAGTAGGTATGTGTTAAATATTACGTTTCCTAATAGTAATTTTTCCTTTGTTGTTTTTAACATATATCAAAATCTTACATCTCTTCAGTTTTGTTTTTGTTTTGACAAAAAAATCCATATATATATGTATATAAAGAACTTTTTCCTCGAGTTCATATATCGAACCATTTTGAAAGTCACCAATGCTTTTTACAGTGATAAGTGACATTTAAAAAAGATGTTTAAGAGTTTATTCTAAGAAGCAATTATTTGATTTTAAAGACCTGAAGTAAGGGCTTTAAATGTTGTTTCTTGTATTTTCACAGAAACGCAATTTCGTCTTTATTTCAACTACCCATTGAAGGGAGTATTATAAACATTATTATAAAACAACTTTCGTAGAGACCGAGTTCGAGTACGGCTCCACTGATATGTGCGTTTTTAATTTAAGGAATTTAAATATCATTCGCGGTAAACGGTGAAGGAAAACATCGTGAGGAAACCTGCAAGCCTGAGAGTTCTTCATAAAATACTCAAGGGCATGTGAAGTCTACCAATCCGCACTTTGCCAGCGTGGTAGACTACGGCCATAACCCTTCTCATTCTGAAGGGAGACCCGTGGCCTCCAATGGGTCGGTAAAGGGATGATGATGTATGCATATAAATTCCAAAGTAAATCAACTTTTTACACCTACGCCACAGATAAATATTAACGCATACGAAGTCGTTATAATATAAAGGGATTCGGTAACTGGTACGGTGACTGCGTTAACTCGAGCTGAATCTGAAAACGATATTCAAGTAGAACCACATTTGAGCAAACTGGTTCCTGACGGTGAAAACAATCTAGGGCATTGTATCAACGGGGTAATTAATTTCGATTTCGACAGTGGACATGGTGGAAACGTCTTTGGCGATACAACTGTAGAAATAGTCAGTATATTCTAAGCAAATTGTTTAGTCAATAATTACAAGAACAAAATTCTTGTGTGCATTATAATATTGAGTGGTAGAGTCACTACAAACAGATAGACTTGACGTTTCAATAGTGCTTATATTAGGCCTACTTGAAATAAATGAATTTTGAATTTGAATTTTGAATTTGAGTCTTAATAGTTTCTACAGACTTGTAGAGACTATATTAAGAAGCAAAGTAACTAAATAAATGGTAGACCCAGGACACATAACTTTAGTTTTACTTAAACGAATGAAGTTGATCATCGTCATCACATTAACCCATTACAGAGTACCGGTCTCGTCCCACAATAAGAAGGGGTTAAGGCCGTAGTTCACCACACTGACCCAGTGCGGATTGGTGGAGTCCACACACCTTTGGGAACATTATGTAGAACTCTCAGGCATACAGTTTTCCTCGCGATCTTTTCCTTCACCGATGAAGCTAGTGATATTTTAATTACTTAAAACGCACGTAGCTTTGAAAAGTTAGAGGTGCGTGCTGGGATTCGAACTGGCTCCCAATGCGGCCATCACCGCTTCCATGAAATGAAGTTATCATTTCACTCAGTAATATTCACATTTACTCAGTAATTTCTGTAACATCAAATAAAACCAGAATCCGTAGATGAAATGGAAGAGTACCTACGATAAGTGGAGCAATTATATGCCTCTGTTATGGATAGTTACAAATTGTTTTCAGTAGATACCTGAATGATATGCATATACTGCAAGTCTTCTTAGTGCCAAATTATTTACGAGATATAATGATAAATTACAACCTGTCTGTAAAAGCTGTCTCCTTTTTTTCAAAAGAAGGGGAAACACAGTTTGGGCACCATTACTCGCGCATTTCTCTAGTAATAATTTAGATTAAATTTTACGTTGAGCGTGAGTTTTATTGTAACAATAATTTAATCTCGCAAACATGTTTGCGTTGAATAACTAAGTTTATCCCGTATGCGTTCTCACCCATATCGAGAAACACATGGTTTTTATTGGATGCAAGGCCATGTTTGAATCCCAGCATGCACCTCTAACTATTCAAAGTTATGTGCGTTTAAAGTAATTAAAAATATCACTTGCTTCGACGGTGAAGGAAAACATTGTGAAGAAGCCTGCATGCTTGAGAGTTCTATATAATGTTCTCAAAGGTGTGTGGAGTCCACCAATCCGCACTGGGCCATCTCATTGTGGGAGGAGACACGTGCCCTGTCCACTACAGGACACGTGTCTCCGGTATTGGTCATATGATGACCCATTGACATCTTGGAGATTTCTCTTAAAAAGTTCAAAGTTAGTATTAAAAGTTAGCTTATAGAATAGTCCTTTTATAGTATAAAAGACGTAATCGATTACGGCTTCTTCTTAAACCAGGATGCGTTTGGAACCCTAGTAGCTTTAGTTTTAAGTAAACGAATATGGTTATCGCCACCATCTCACTACCGTGTACAAATTTCTCATGTAATGTGCCATTTATGTGCCAACTTGAATAAAGATATTTTTGACTTTGGCTGTGTTTCCAAACAGTCTAAATGTTGTAAACGTGATGCTGCTCAATCAAGTCTCTTGAAAACAGCCTGCCTTGTCAAATTAGAACAATCATAATAACATTGAGAACTACAATGTGAATGAAATAAGTGCCAATATGATTCACAATCGTGATTTCTCTCTTCAGTTATTGTCAAGTATTACAATTTCCGACGCTCTTACTTTATTTAACGTGGTGCTTTGTTGAGCTGAAAATACTAGTTTATGCAATCACTAATGTTACTATTAGTCTCAATAAACTCAAACGTAAGAAAATCTGTAAGAATACCTATGACATAACCGACAAGTGGAGCACTTTAATTGATCTCACGTTTCTTTTAAGACGTAAACAGTTGTACCGACCTGCATAGCTATTCGTGGAATGAATTTGCGGAGAAACGTAATTTGGATGATTTTTTGAGTTGAGTTGCGTCTAAAATTATAGGACACGTGAAATGGATGTTAACTAAAATAGTCCCATATTTGACTGCGGATCCTAAAAACAACACGCATATATACTAGAAGTACGTACTGTTAAGTTATCTGGAATTTCTTAGAGATTGAAAAGTTCAGTAACTCACAAAAAAAGTTAGATGTTTTAAGTCGTCATACAATTCTAATGAAATTTATAGGTATCCAAAATTGTATCCTTATCCGTCTACCAAAGAAGATTTCCTATTTTTTCTTCTGCTTATTATATTTCCATTAACTTAGCCCCGACTCATTGTGGGAGGAGACTAAGACGGCCCACTACTTTTTAAACATAAAATAACCAATGTTATGAGAATAAAATGTAAAATTTCGAAATCATCGGAGCGAGGCATAGTACTTAGCCTAGCAGCATAGTCACTTTTAATGGTTAGTCGTTTTTGCAATTCTTTGAAAAGAGCTGGAGCCCCCGGCCCCTACAAAATCAATACTTCAAAAGCCACGAAAATGAAACTGTCATCAAAGTTTATATTTGCATCTCTTTGCCTGAGGTCGCTTTGACGTGTGATGCAGATTAAAACACGTGGCATCGCACACAAGCTACCTTCCAAGCCCCAATGAGCGAGCATTAAAAACTATACGAATAAACTTTCACAATATTATTATATTAAGAACGAGACTAACAGTCTAAGTTGAGAACCATGCAGGCACTGGATTCATTTGATTACCATAAGATACAGCTTATATATTTCAAAGTATCGATAAATTTCACACTCTAATCAATCAACATCGCACTTTCGACTTAAATATTTTATCTAATATCTAATATGCGTAATTTGAATGATTTTGAATGAGCACGAGTCAATACGTGTTTTATTTCAAACCGCTTTCATACAAGTCTTGTTTCAGGCTGCTGCGCGGTGTTTCCGTATTGCCCAACGAAGGTTTCCGAATCGATGACTCTACACTTCCCATTGGACCGCTTAAGGTTGTTACCATATAAGCTACACTTGAATTTGTAGATGCAGTATCCACAATTATTTCAATGACTTCTATCCTTCTTTTACTATTTAGTGTAACGATCGTTTTGAAAATATAAGAATGTAATAAAAGCATACATTTATAAAGATATACCTCTTTTAGTTTTTATTTATTTCAACACATTTGTTTATACTAAAATGTGTTAAAAAGATTGTTAAAATAATAAGATAGGTAATAAAAAATATACTATAGATACAAATGCTATCTTAAGCTTGGCTTCTAGCATAGAACAATAAACTGTGAACAGTTAGGGTTACAGGACAATCAAAGATGTGGCAAAAAATAACATCTATTCGGACTCCTACAATCCCCAAAAAGAGGTTATGACAATTTTTATTTTTTTAAAACTAAGAAAATATTGTAATGCTTTGCGGTTATGCGCATAAAAAAAACATCATTTATTTTATTTGGTAATCATAGTTTTTTTGTTTAGAGTCGTTTAAACTTAAATTCTTACGTCCTTAATTTTGTAAGAAAATAATAATATTCTAAGAAATCTTATACATAATGAGTCCATTGTTGCACAAATAGCGTTCTCAGATTTTTTAATCTAAGTTTTGTTGAAAACACTACACGTGACTATGAATTTGTAAAATTTAATCTTATGTTGTTGACCCGAGAGTGTCAAACATAACTAAGAATATTGTTAAAAAATATCTATTATTATCTTAATTTATTACAGCGTATATAAATAGATAAGTATTATCTAAGTAAAATATAAAAACCCCTTGTAAAGTGTAGTGCCAGTTGTTTGACATACGTTACTTTTGCTCTCTTTTCACGTGTAGAAGTGAATAATAGTGAAATTATTACAAAAGAAGCGCTAGAAAACTTAAGTGTGCGAGTTAAACGTGGGACATTAAACGAAGAAATCACAGAAACTGTAATACACAGACAATATGTCTATGATGTTTTATTTACTTTCATTTTCACCAAGGTAATACTGCTCGTATGAACGGTAAGTGTAAAAACAGTTGCAAGTTACTGAAAGTTTGAAGGCTGCCTCAATTATAACATTAGTTTTTTAATAACGTAGATCAATAAACTTACTTATTTAAGTAAATTTGTTTTTTAATTCAAGATGATTTTCATTTAGCTTATGTTTATGATTAATCAAATACCTAATTCTTTCTAACCTTAAGAAGAATGATAAATATCAGTATATAATATGCGTTTAATACAATTTAATTATCACTTGTTTCAACGGTGAAGGAAAATATCGTGAGGAAACCTACATGCCGAAGAGTTATCCATAATGTTCTCAAAGCCGCGTTGAGTCCACCAGTCCACCCTGGACCAGCGTGTTGGACTACGGCCTTAACCATTCTCACTGTGGCAGGAGACCCGTGACCTATCAGTGTTGATGGTTAAACCAGTTTCAGACGCAATCTGACTTTTGATACATAGCAGAACACTTTTTCACCGTAGCGTGTTCCCAGGGCCGGATTAAAACTTGTTCTATTGTTTTATTACTTTTACAAAATATTACTCGTAAAACATTAATTTTTATCGTCTCTTCATACTCGTATCTGCTACAGCATTCATTTGGTTCTCCTAATTTTAAATCTATTTTGCAAGACGTATCATCTCTCAAAATATTTCTTATGCGGTTACAACAAACAAGTATGATTTCAGAGATAACATCAGAGTGTTCAAACATAACTGTTTGTGAATACCATTTCAAAATAAAACATTTGAGATTTGAGCAATGCAGAGTCATGTCGAATCGAATCACATATTCTTATACTATAAACGCAACGTGTGTTTATTTGTTCCTAAGGTAATATTCATTGCAGCTATCTTGTCGAAATTTGGTACAGAGAATTCATGCATTCTGGAAATTAACATAGAATTAATTTTAAAGTCGGGAAATTAAACTTTTTATGTTGAACTAATTATTGTGTTTTAATCATGAGTGTCAGTCAGTGAGTGACCATTGAGTAAGTCAGTGATTGATATCTCGCTTTCATTTGTTTATTAAGATTGATCACAAGTCACAAGCGGAGGTAGCCGTGTCTTCAGCTAGTTTGGTATGTCTCAATGACATGATCGCACCACCAGTTTAGTTCGACCCGACTGCCCATACAGGTGGTTAACAGTCTACGCCTCAATAAACACTATTGTATGACGTAGCCATATTTTTTACGGTCAAGGATGAAGCATAGCATAGGTTACGTGTGAAGACAGTTGGAACGATGAATATTGTTTTTTTATTTCCTTTGTTTGGTGTTATGTCGCATCGACCTTGATTCGTCGACCAAGTAAGCACCTACACTTACCGTAAAAACTATTTATTAATTGTAGGTACTATAAGGTAAAAAAAAAAAAATTAAAAAAACACGCTTGGTTTAAAAAAACCAAACTAATTCTAACCTTTTTTAGTTTAGTTTATTTATAAAAACGTGATTTTTAGTTTTACTTAAACTGCTATTTTTATTATAGAGAAATTAAAGATAATGGTTGGAAATTAAAATTAACATCATTCCTGCCTTATCTACTGATAATTATATAAATTAACAAAAATCTTATTTTACGAATTGAAAAATGGAATAATCTTATCAAATTAGTGTATTTTAATCGGTTCTCGGTAAATCTACAAAGTTTGGACGTTATTAGACCGTTTAGGAGGGTCAAAATGAAGTACAAAGGAGTCAGTTACAAACATACATACAGCATGTAAAAAAGGAATAGATACAATTCTTTATACACTTAAAGAGCTAAAATGCCTTCTTTCCTAACGGTAGAGAATATAAGAGTTATTGGTGCCAACGCTGTTGTACACACTGCAATTCCTAAAATAAAATAATTTGACAAGTCTTAATAAAGTGCCATCCCTTTCATTGTGTTCTTTGTGGAAAAGGTTAGTGTTTGAGTGTGTTTGAGGTGTAAGTGTTTGAGTGTGTGTGTGTGTGTTTATGTGTGTGCTTTTACTTTAGAATCAGGAAGAGAGATTCTGTCTCATCATACGTTAATGACTTTATCCAATTTGTTACTATTTTTTTACAGTCATGCAGTTTCAGTGGATAAATATTCAAAACTCTATTTATTCTATTATACAGCAGACAAGATTGTTTCTTTAGTTGCCTAGAGGCAAAGGCTGTTTTTGTGTTAACTGTAGAGACAATGCGACTATTTGTTCTTTTATTTAAAGTTATTGGATCAAAGTGTAGTGTTTTATGAATTTTTAAGATTACTAGGAGTATATATAATTGTCTGACTGTTAGGACATTGCTAAGGGCATATAATGAGTTAGTGGGATACCGAAAACACTTAAAATGCATGACCTTTAACAAATATCGCTGAGCCCTTTCAACGTCAATAAATCTGGTCTTGGCAGCACCTCCCCATACAGGTATACAGTAGGTTTTTATGGATTGAGCCAGAGCTAAATAAATTTTTTTGAGTAAGTCTATTGGAGCAATAGCTCGCAACTTTTTAAAAGTCCATGTTAGCTTTCTGACTCTATTTGCTACTAATTCTATCTGAGGGTACCAAGATAATTTTTGATCGAGGATAACACCAAGGTATTTCGTGGAGGATACCCTTTCAATGGTAGGGCAGGAGCAATTTTGAAAAGAAAGATCACCACACTTGTGAATCTTGATACTGAAATCATTTTTTGGTTGAGAACTATTTTTGATTGAAAAACATATATAATTGGTTTTGTTTGTGTTAAGTGTAAGTAAATTCACGCTAAGCCAATTAGCTATCATGGTCAGTCCATTTTCAGTCGTCTCTTGGACTTCCTTCCAAGTATGCCCAGAAAAAACTATGGCGGTGTCATCAGCGTAACAGAAAACCTGACCATTCTTGAGCTTGATTTCGCACAGTTCATTTATGTAGACCAAAAACAGGGTTGGCCCCAGGACACTTCCTTGTGGGACTCCATAAGTGATGTCAGCCATATCACTAACGTATTCACCTATTTTGACCCTTTGCTTTCGGTTACATAAATAATCCTTAAATAATTCCAAAGGTGTACCTCTAATTCCTACAAGGTCCAGTTTTTCTACAAGTTTGGGGACAGAGACGGTGTCAAATGCCTTTTTTAGGTCCAAAAAAACACAAAGACACTTTTTACCCTGGTCAATTTGGTCTACAATTAAAGAACTTAGATCAGATACTGCGTCTTCGGTCGATTTGTTCCGTCTAAAGCCATACTGGTTTTCTGATATTAAATTAAATCCGTCTAGAAATTTAACCAGCCTTAAGTTCAGACATTTTTCCAAAATTTTCGAAATAGAAGGAAGAACTGATATTGGTCGGTAGTTATTGACATCGTCTCTGGCACCACTCTTGTAAATTGGCGTTACAATAGCTTGCTTGAGTTGGGATGGAAAAATACCCTTTTCAAAACACAAATTGGACAAATGGGAAATAATTGGGGCCACCTCGCTTCTGACCATTTTCAAAAAACTAGTAGGAATGTTATCCCAACCGACAGCACTAGTGGATTTAAGCCCCGAAAGCACCGCATTTACTTCATCAACTGACGTGGCTAATAGAACAAAAGACGAGAGTGGAGGATGTGGTGTTGTATTTGGAAAATTAAATTGTGAACAGATGGTTGTCAGAGATATTTTTTTGGCGAGGTTTTTACCTACACTTGCAAAATAATTGTTAATATGATTAACAGAATCAATTGCTAAATGTCTAAAACGGAGAAGAGCAGTGTTATCCACCTTCGTTGGAGATAAGTTTGTAACTCTTTTAATATTATTCCAAAGCGTTTTATTATTATCTGACTTGGCTAATTGATCCCTATCATGTCTTTTTATTAGATTGTTGCAAAAATTTCGATACCGTTTGTATGTGATAGTTAAAATTTCATCATCATCATTTCAAACTAAACAGTTTAAATTTTTGCTGCATTTTATTTCTATTTCTGATGCATCGGAGGACGCCTGGAGTAATCCAAGGCTTGATAATACGTTTGCTTCTTGGTGCTATAACTGTTTTAGAATTTTCTTGTATTGACTCAGTTGTTTTGCTTATTAGCTGTTGAATTATGGTGTTAGGGTTATCACAAAACAGTAAAAGTGAAAGATTTTTTTCTATTAGAGTTTTCAAAGCATCTTCATAGTTTGTTATAATTCTTGTTTTAGGAGCTCTGTTATTTAATTTTGAATTTGTGAGACTAAGAATAATCGTCAAGTGATCAGTTATAGTTGTATTAAGCACTGCTACATGTGCCGATATAAAATTTTTATTGAGTTTTAAGAAAAAGTGATCTAGACAATTAGCATCACGGGTTGGTAAAATGTGTCCAGGTGAGAAACCATTAGTAGATAGCGTATTAAAATAATTAGATCTATTATTTCGTTCATAAGTCTGGTCCGATGATTTTTATAATGTCTTATTTTCTGCAATGGGACCTTAACATGCGAAGAACCACCTAATTCTCACTTCTAAACCGACCCGTTTTCACTAACAACGGAGAAGGTAATGCCTAAGTAAATAACACCTAATCAAAGAAGATTCCTAGGCATACATTTACCTTTCACCAATCGATTTTTAATTTGAAACTCGATAACATAACTTGTTTATGATTCTTGCTACAAGGTGTGGTATTTTATGTTTGTACCCGCGACTTCGTACGCGTGGATAAGGGTTTTTATTCCCGCGGGAACTCTCTTATTTCCTGGGTTAAAAAGTAGCCTATGTGCTATTCCAAACTCCAGTATACGGCTTAGCTCGTAAACAATTTACCGAGGTAAAATTGTAAAGGAATCGGAATAAAAGGTAGCCTATGTTCTTTTCAGAGATTCTACCGAGAAGCAGGCAAGAAACTCAGCAGTTGCGGAGTGGCTTGCTTCCAAGCAACCTTATCATTAAAAAAATCATCAATAGCATAGTAACGTCGATGTATTAAATGTGCTTTTATGCATTTTTTAAACTTAATTACTAAGTATTCTAATTTTTACACCCATTAATAAATGACGGACCAAGCAAATGACTCATCCGATGGTAAGTGGAAAATCATTGCCTATAAACAAAGCCAGACTTCACAGAGTAATGCAACAGAATGGAATAGGATATTTCCCCAAACGAGTTTTGCAACAAAAAGCTCCACTTCTACTAAAACTCTCTATTTGTTTTAAATCTTAACTTTGCAAGATTCGTGGCGTAAATTTATCACCTCTCCATACAATATAAAGAACGGTTGTTTGGATCAAGCTTTCGTTTAAAGAAACACAAGTTCTTCTTTACTTCATCGGTAGGCCTATTTGAATTTAGAAGTAGTGACTTGCCTTGTTCGGATATCTTGACCATATTTATATTATAATTTATATTCTGTTATAAGATGCATTTTTGTTTTGGTTAAAGCTACGACTATTATTGTTTTTTTTATACTTCTCTTGTTCTGTGGAATGTCGCGACGCGTTGTTGGTCTTGGAACGCGGATGGCGGCATGAAGGGTAGATCGTATTGTGAGCGCAACGCTTGTAATGTAATTTGTTATGGTATGTTTTATAGTGAATTCGGTAAATACTGAAGCGAAAATAGTTTTCTTTTGGGTATGCTTACTGTTTTAAATAATAATGGTGCCATGAATTTTCTATATTTAAACATAGAAGAAATAGATTTTCATATCTATAACCGTAAGTGATTAATTTTACGTGTATTTTCAATGTATACATATCGACGTTCATATAAACCTTACCTTTTAAAAGTTTGCCAGTACAAAAGTAGGCTATAATGTTATAAAATATTTGTCTTTTATGCCAGAAAACGTTATGTAGCGTAGTAGCCGCAAAATTGCGTATATCGTGTTGTACTTGTTTTTGTTTTTCCATACGATTTTGTAGCGTACATTTAAGTGAAGGTAATCAATCATTCATTCAAATATTGAAATAAAAATATATTCAAAATATGATGAGAACGGAGAAAGATGTTGACTTTACAATGCAATATTGTATGGTTGAAAATGCAAGTTTTGCATTTAACATCTCCTGGCGATGCTTCGATTATCAAGAGGAAAAAAACAATTTGACACTTGTTGAGATCGCAGTTTTTTCAACGTAAAAATAAACAATCATATAAACAAGTTCATAGACCCCTAGTTAAGCCCGAGTAGGTTGAAATATGCTCGAGCGCACGCCCCGACTGGCGGTGGGCGGCGCGGTTTATGTGATAGTTGCCGGATTCCTGCGCCCGCGCCGCTGCAAACAAGATTTGTGACGAGATAACTGCCATTGTTTTAGCCACTTTTGGCTTGTCGCAGTATTATTGTTATGCCAATGATAATTGTCTGAATGTATAACTAACGTGGGCATCGTTATGGGTTTATAAATTAAATGGCTAAACACAGCCACGACTCATTGAAGCTCAGTATGTTATTAGCATTAAGTATTAATATAAATTAATGAAAACGCTGATTTTTTGCTACGTGAACTTAAAAATATCAACACTTTGAAAAGTAGATGCTTGCTCATGGGAATTTATAAAAAAAAAATCCGATTTTTCAACTGACCTTCTTATTCTTAACATTTTCATGCAACTTTTTTGAAACAAAGCTATTAACGGATATTCAGAACTTTCGAACTGAACTCACAAAAATAGGAACGAGTCAATTCTAAAATAATCTAAGTAGGTCATCAAAGTGAACAAGTCAAAAATGTCACAGTCAAAAATTCCTGTATTCTATAAAACCGCAGACAGTCCGTCGCTGAATTTATATGATATGATAGGTCGGTCGACCCCACAAAACCGCATGTTCCTATTATAATACATCTGTCAGTAATTGTCAAAGCAAATTATGCGCATACGCAACCGGCACTTTTATTTCGTTTAACATGTTGTTATGTAACAACTGACAGCCGCCGGACGACCAGTTTAATAGACATAGGTATATTATTTGTTTAATTTCCTATAAGCTTTACACTCTAATAATTAAACAACGTCTGCATATATTTATTTCTTACGTAAATTGCATTACGTTTTCCGTTGAATGGACGTACCTTTTGAGGAATCAATTACAATTAAAATAACGGTTTACTTATTATACAACTATTCAATTAAATAAACTAAGTAGAGCAAATTTTAAAAAGTACCTTTTACTGCATGTGAATAAGGTCCGGGTTTTACTACTTTAAAGAAATGCACCGCCATCTCTTGCAGCCTAACTGAACTACATCGCGGTACATACTTTCAGATAGCATTGTTAGTATACGTTCATAGATGGCGTCTATCTTAGAACTTAAATATCTTAGAAAAGGTAAGGAAAATAACAACAAAGTCGGTGTGTTAATAATTAAATTTAAACCTTTGATTTAAAATTAGATATAGTTTAATAAGTTCTTACCTTTATTGTCACTTTGTTTCGGTGAATTCTGCCACTGATGTCTAACTTTCTGCGACCAGCTCACCGGACTTTTTCGACTTCTCTCGCGCACTCTGAAAATTAACATATCCATTTAATTAATTCGCAAAACTATTACGAATCACTGTGACAGTGGTACACTTTCCTCGTACCTTTCCACACTGAGCATAACGCAAATATAATGGTAATATCGGCGTAAGATAACACTGTTTACCCAACTCTTTGAAAAATGTTATTGTTAGATACCAATATCACTGG
Source organism: Pararge aegeria (assembly GCF_905163445.1). Taxonomy (NCBI): domain Eukaryota; kingdom Metazoa; phylum Arthropoda; class Insecta; order Lepidoptera; family Nymphalidae; genus Pararge; species Pararge aegeria. The sequence goes on along the minus strand of NC_053185.1, from coordinate 18,417,828 downwards.
GTAATTTATAGGTCACCTGGATATTTAATAGTAGATAGCGTACGTGCTGAATATTACAGTGTGGTGCTTAAAATTGGTAATAGAATACAATTTTTTGTTGAGAGAGAGAATATTGTGTGACATGATAAAAATTACATTGTTGGAAAAGAAAATGTATTATGTTTTGTAAAAACCTTACTAAAGAGATTAACTCCATGTGTTGAGTTCACTCAATAAATATTTCATTAGTAATTTCGGTCAACGGTCTTACACCGAACAGCTTCAAACATCTGACGAAGTTTTCGCAGTATGGTGAATAAGGGATCATTATTCAGAATTCCTTTATTTCAGTGATTCAATCAATGGTCCTAAGATTCGGGATTTCCTAGTTTGGATTTCCTAGGAGTCAGGATTCGAATGAATTATAGTACCTACTGGGTTTTACTATTAAAAAAATTTTTTTTTTTTCATGGAGGCTTACTTTGTCGCCAAGACTGACTCTACCACCGGTTTGGCAGATTTACTATCCATCAGTCGCTTGGGCCCAGACTCGCAAGTGGGATTCATATCTTTTGTTTTTATTATCATTCTAAAGAATATTTTCTTGTGTTATAATTTTTGTATAAATTAAAAGAATTCTCAAGAATAGGCTCTACCACCGTCTTATTGTGCTAGTGAGATAGAATATTTTTCATTCACCTCTGTTGAATAAAAGATATTATATCGTTTCATGTATCTACCAAATTTTTATTAATCCAAGCCTTTACGTGTTGGAATGTTTGCCCACGCAAAATTACACAGGGCTGTTGTGTTTACCGAAAATACACGAGTAATAGTAGTTCAAAGCGATTACTGTAAAATTTTTACTAATGGTTTAGCGATTTAGTACCATTTAATGTGTTCTTCTTCTGATAAAACTTCCATACCTTACGCAAGTTAGCTATATCTATTATCTATATTTTCTTTCTTTAATATATATAACAATATATTGACGTACTAATATCTTGCAAGAACTCATTGTTTCAAAATAGAATTCATCATATCGACCCATTACTGGCCCACTACAGCCCACAGGTCTCCTCCCACAATGAGAAGGAGTTAAGGACCACCACGCTGGCCCAGTGCGGATTGATGGACTCTACACACCTTTGAGATCATTATGAAGATCTCTCAGGCATGCCGGTTTTCTTACGATGTTTTCCTTCATCGTCGAAGCAGGTGATATTTTGATTTTTAAACGCACATAATTAGAAAAGTTGGAAGTGCGTGCTGCTGATTCGATCTCGGCCCCCCCGAAAGTCGAACCTACCCACTGCGCTATCACCCCTTCAAAATAGTATAAGGAAAAGCAAAAACAGACAAAAATATTAAACATTCGAGTTGCCAGACTTAGTACTAGTGTAATCCAGTCATATTTTATATACTACACAGTCTACTTTCGCAAAAAAGATTTTTGCTACTATCGTTTTTCCGTAAGACAACATACAACCGATACAAGTTAGTAAATTATAAGAAAGATCAACTCACATAATTATTTTCTTCTCTTCAGTTTTTTCCTCATCCGATACATCGACCCAATCGTCACTTCTGTCACTCCTGTCGCTCACGCTCGTCTCACTACTCGGTACTTGAAACGCTATCTCTTGTCCATTGTAACTTATCACAGACCTTTGCCCGTAAATACTATTTGTTTTTTGCTCACTGGATAACGTAGATTGACTGATGTTCGAAACGTTATCGAACGACAATCGTTTTTGGACAGCAGAAGTCAGCTGTTTCTTCAAATTATTCCTCATTTTGACCAAGCTTGGACTATTAGGTATACTTTCATAGCAGTGGGATAGCGACGTACGATCTCCATGTTTTATGGTGTCATAGATATTCTCACTATCATTGTAGCCAGTGTAATCCGAGGATACAAAAGAATGCCTGTTGTAATTCGGGCTGCTGTCTTTGGACTTCGGTGGCCTAGGTGGTATTTTTTCGTAAATTCTGTCTGTGCCAATTTTCTCGTAACTAACTGTGGACGTTCCACTGACAGATTTTGAGATTGAGTAATTTTTGTTGTTGGAACTAGAAATGTAGGGGTTGTAGTGTTCAGCAATTTGTATTCCCGAACTTGATGTAAGGCAGTACGGTTTGATTGGTGATTTGCAATATTCATAACCATCATCGCTGTCACCGTCGCCGCGTGTTCTTTCCTCTAGTTGGCCACAGAGCTCATAGTTATGAAGACTACTCTCGTCCCCTTCAGGATGTGACCGCATTTCTAAAAGACATTGATAAATATTTTCACCGTTTGTTTTTACTTTTTCTACTTCTTTAGGTATTTCTGGTAAGGGACAGTTAATTTTCGAAGTTCTGTCACTTTTAACCGATATAACTACAACATTTTCGGTATCACGAGGTTCTAAAGGTTCATAATCGTCTTCAATAACTGTTTTACTCATCGCCTTTGATGTATAGCCTATAAGTACTTCTTTATTGCAAGCTTCTATTAAATTACTTTCAAAATCTGAGTTTTGATCAACTACAATATTAGGAGTTTCACTTTTATCTTGAGATTCATCAACTTTTTCTCCATGAGATTGCTCTAGTTGAGGGTATTTATTACTATTATAATCACTACAGGTTATCGTGTTTTCGTTTATTATCACAGTAACAAACCCATAAGTACTTTCAGAAGTAGATTTATCATTTTCAGAAGAAATCTGTGTGCTTTTTCTACGCCATAGAAATGAATCATTTGGTGTCATTTGAGTATCAAGATCTTGATATAAGTTTTCCTCTTCTAAGCTTTTTACAGTTATTTGCTCCGGCGCCACCACTTCACTGGGTATATGCTCTGCTAAATTACTAATAGAAGTTTCATTTGCATCTTCTTGTATTATTTCAACTAGATGCAATGGTAGTTTTTCGGAATGAATATAATTTGTTTTGAATTTTTTCTTTTCGTACATAGGTTCTTTCTTTTTTGGAATGTCTTGCTCTTTACTAATGTTGTGTTCGTTAGGATTATTATTACTTTCACTAGAAATGCTTTTGATACTTCTTATTTTAGGGACACCATCCTTTAATACTAAATTTTTTGTTAACACTAACGAAGATTTCTTTTCAGGTACTTTTGGTTTTTCTTTTATGGGTATAATATTTGAAACTTGATTATTTTGTTTTTTAATAACGGTACTAATAGCCTGGGCACTTATTTCATTTTCAAACATTTTGATAACGTCCTTGACAGCATTAGTTTCCGCTTGTATATGATTTGAACTTTGCTTAGGAGATTCAATTACTTTTGGTTTGGTCGGACTGCCATCAACAGAATCAGAGCCACTTGGTTGTTCACTAGAGTCTTGATATTTTAATCGTTTTTTAGGCGACTTCGGAATTTTAGTACCATCTGATTTGGAACGTATAACGCGAATTTTAGCCACAGATCCCTCCGATAAAATTGATTTATCAATGGAATCTACGCTTGAACACCTTTTTCTATTTCCACGTCTTTTGGAGCCTTTTCTATGTCGTAAAACTATTTTAATATTAGGACTGGAACTGAGAGTGGATGAAGGCGTGGAACTGTTGCTGGCAGAACACCGAGATACTGTTTGTAGACTTTCTATCGTTCTTACTAACTTTGACTGTTTGACTGATCCGTTCGACCCATCAATCATTAAATTATTAAACTTTTTCGTTAATTCCGATACTTTACTACTGGTGATTGTCATTGTTGTTTTCGAAATTAATGGCGGACGTCTGTATGCAGCGGATGCGTTCTTTATTTTGAAACTCACTTTTCTGTGTTGCTGTTCGACCATTTTCTTGTTATTTTTTGGGATATCTATCGGTAGTGTGGTTGATCTAGTTTTAATTTTGTGTATTAATTGCGATTCCTTTCCTCCACCAGTGCTTCTTGTGTCGTCACTTTCTGTAACAGTTGCTATTTGAGCGTAATGCAAGATCGGTTCTTTCATTGGTTCCTTTGCGTGCGAAATTGTTGAGTCAACAGTGGCGTTTAAGAAAGCTTGTTTAGCCTCATTGATCGTTTGTTTCCTTGCACTTGAAGGTGATATAGAGGGTTTAATTGGAACGGAGTAAACACATTTGTCGCTTAAGCTTTGTTTCTGTTTTATAGCCATGTCTGTGTCGGGTAAGATGAAGTTTTTTAGGAGGGCTTTTATGGTGCCGTGTTCCTTTTCGTCCGTATTAAACTTCTTGATTGAAGATATTAGGGTTTTCGTTGTCACCGACTCTCCTTCCATTAGGTTGTTCAATAGCATTTGTGTTGGGTGTCTCCGACTGGTTTTCTACGCCATCTGGAACAATAAAATCGGTACAGTGAGTGAAGGAAGTAATTAAACGTACGTAATCATCAAATATTGGTATTATACTAAATCGAATGGGCAAGTGTTATATCATGTTATTTTGAACGTGTTAAAATGAAAGAGCCATGAAGCGGCACGTGATAATTTATTCAAAGGCGAAAGTAGTTTTGTATTTTTGAATTTATTAATATTTCGTGTAGAGTATTTTATGTTTAAAATAGTAACATCCTATTAATATACCATTGGAAGTTGGACAAGGACAGCAAGGCTAATCAAACTCCTAACTCGCTAATAGATCGTGCGCGTGTGATAAATTAAAAAAAACTTTTTTTTTTGTTGACCTCAAAGGCGATGCAGTAATTTCTGGGGTCCTGTGGGTGAAAGGCATTGGGTTCGATCAGCAGAAGCAATTTAGGAATTCATAATTTCTGATTTCTTGTCTGAACCGATGTGTCTTCAGCCGTGACCCGATACCACCTTGCTGACAGAGCCGTGCCCTCAAGCGATTTAGCGTTCCGGTACGATGTATCGTAGAAACTAATAGGGGTTTAATATAACTGCCATAATTCTAACAGATTAGCCCGTTAATGTTACAAGAATACCACTAATTCAAACGTTTAGCGTTGATAGCCAAGTGGGGAGAACTTCGACTTCACCTTCGGGGGCCCGAGTTCGAATCCCAGCACGCATCTCTAACATCTCTTCTATCGATTAAAAAATCACTTGCTTCAACGGTGAAGGAAAACATCGTGAGGAAACCTGCATGGCTGAGGGTTCCACATAATGTTTACGTGTGGTGACCACTAATCCACACTGAGCCAGCGTGGTGGATTACGGCCTTAATCCCTTCTCGTCGTAGGAGGAGACACGTGCCTCTGTAGTGGACCGGTAATAGGTTGATGTGATAAAGCGTTGAGCTTTCCCTTTTTTTAATTTAGGCATTTAAATATCACCTGCTTTAATGGTGTAGGAAAACATCGTGAGGAAAACTGCATACCCATGTGTTCTCCATAATGTTCTCAAGGGTGTGTGAAATCTACCAATCCGCTTGGCCAACGTTGCGTTACAGCCTAAACCTTTCTTTTTCTTTCTTATCTCGCGACAGGCGTAAATCTTGTTAAATTTTAAAAATTAAAAAAAAAAATCTATATTACTCCCTTGCTTGACGGCCGATTGGCACAGTTTGCAGCGACCCTGCTCTCCGAGTCCTAGGCCGTGTGTCCGATTCCAACGACTGGAAAAATTTTGTGTGATGAACATGATTGTTTGTCAGTGTCTGGGTGTTTATCTGTATATTATAAGTATTTATGTGTATTATATTCATAAAAATATTCAACAGCTACCTTAGTACCCATAATACAAGATACGCTTACTTATGGGGCTAGATGTGGCGATGTGTGTATTGTCGTAGTATATTTATTTATTATTTTTCAATACAATAAATATACAAAAGTAACGTTTGACAGCAGTGATCGCGACATTTACGCCTGTTGCAAGCCTATAGCGAGATACGTAATCACCCTGCCGTACCCTGTTGTCAGCCAATAATCGGTTGACGATGATGAAGCGTTTTAAACAATCATAAGACCACACACCCTAGTTATATTTTTGTTTGCAAGGTCCGGTACCCTAGGTATGCGAGTTTGAGTCGCTTTTGCAATTTTTTTCTCTATTGTTCGAACCATGAAAGCAAAAGTAAGATATCATGAATGTGCACGAAAGTGTTCACGTTCGCAATACATTTCCACAGTTTTCCTGACATTTCTTGCAATTGAATTGCTCATTGTTATATTATGTCTCCCACGTTATTGCATCTAGGCACTCTAAAACTATGTTGCCTAATATATGTCGTTCCTAGATGCTATTATTGTGATTGTAATTCAGTTGTATACGAAATTAAAAATGAATCAAACCGATCATCAATACGAACTCATGACTGGCCCACAGTGGTGTGCATAGAGGATATGCACAGGGTATGCAGATGAATGAATGCATGAATGAATTAATTAATTAATTAATTAATGAATGAATTAATGAATAAATTTTTAAAGGAATGAATGAATGAATGAATGAATGAAGGAATGAATACACTTTTATTGTAGACCACAGAGAAAATTTACAGAGATACAAATACAACAGCACAATAAGGTAGAACGTACAATTTGGCGGCCTTATCGCTAAATAGCGATCTCTTCCAGGCAACCAAAGGCATACAAGAAAGAAGCATTTTAAGAGTTATAAAAAGCCTACCCTTAAGTATTTATAGCTCGTACTGGAGATTTTCTTCATTTTATACCATCTGCATACCCTCTATGCACGCGACTGCTAGCCCACTAAAGGGCACACATCTTCTCAGAATGTCAGCAACGTTCGGCGCTGCCGCGTAGAAACCGACAAGGGGTATGGATTTATTTAATTGCCGTACTCCTAAACAAGTTTACCCGCAACCAACTTCAACTGCATCATCACTTCTACAATTAATACTACACACGCCTTTCCACAAGACGAAGTTCTTTGGAATGCGCTCCCACTAAATATGCGACAGGCAAAATCACTTGTTATATTTAAATATGGGGTAAAAGCATATTATCTTCCACATTGTTGTAGAATTTTAGTACCTTGTTTTTTTTTAGTATAGACGTATATGTTGTTAAGTATTTATTGGTTGAGTATATATTACTTGATTATTTTATATTTACTTATATATTACTTATATTTTATATTTACTTATATATTATATATTATTTTATATTTACTTATATATATTATTCTTATTTGTGCACTTTTGTTTATGTATTTGTATTAAGCTATTTGAATGTAGGTTTATAATCATTTTACACCCCTGTTCGTTCTCGGTCATGTAGTCCTAATCCTAAGGTTGCCTGGCAGAGATCGCTACTAAGCGATAAGGCCGCCTTTTGTATTCTACTTCCATCGTTGTATTTAATTTTTTTTTTCCAAACTTCTTAGTACTTTACAAATAAATTGCGACCTTGGTGAGGAATAAAGAGGGTGGAGCCAAATTTTCTTAAGTATATTTTTAATACCATTTTTTAAATATTATGTAAATTTTTTATTTTTTTTTTCACAAACCCAAGAACTCTTGTTGCATAGGTACCCGAACATAACAATTCCATCAAGGCAATAATGGTGTTTTAAATGTTTTGGACTTTTGGTTATACTCATTGTTTAATTTAATGCTATGCAAAATTTACATTAGTCAAGAACAGTAGCGAGTGGGGGAGCAGTGGCGTGAAAGAAGAGCCAGTTTACTAAACTGAGCTAAACAATATAAATGTGATAAAAAAAAATAACAAAATATGATTTATTTGTTAAAGAAGATAATTTCATTTCACAAGTACAGCGGCAAGTGGCAAAACGAGTCATGGAATTTTACGTTCGAAATACACCAGCAACTAAAAAAATTCATTAAATTTTGGAGAAGAACGAAGAAATAAGCCAAAATGAATATGGGAGCGTTAACACCAACGCAGCCTAACTTGTGGTTTCATATAATAATGTACTAAAATTAACTGCTGATACTACGCCAAAGGCGAGTCAAGTGCCACGCGGGAATCTGATGGCGTGCAAGTTGTACCTACGCTTGTTACAAAAAGTTCTAGTTACAAGGCAGCTCGCAAGAAAACTTACCTCGCTATTGTAGTTTACTATCTCACTGCACTTATTTACTTCGTCAAGCACTCGACTAATGTAAATGGGGTATAAAGCGAAATTTTACTGATTAAACGACATAAAATATCTTACGTAGAAAACCTGTCCTTTGAACTCTTAGACTTGAGTGGCTCTCTGTTGTTGACACCCACTGTTATTCAAATGAGGCTGATGGCCAAAATTGGGAAAGGTCAACGACCGCATACCTACTACAACTGCTATAAAGATATGAGGTTAACTTTTCACATCAAGTTCAAATAAAATATTGGTACGAAAACTATACTATGAAAACGGTAGGTACTTTTGGCAACAAAACCTAAATTGTTTTCCTTTTCGTTTGTTCTAACTTATCTACGAAACGAATGAACCGATTTTGATGAAGGAATCCGAAGGAGGAGGGAATTATATTTCATTTATTTCGAAAATTCTGATCTAAAGACGTGAAATGAAGTCTAAAGACTTTGTGAGTGTCTCACATTTTCAATGTAAAGAACACATTTTTAATCTCTATATATGACTATCTGCTATGTTTCTAAGAGTTTCTCTAAAGTCGGATGGAAAATTTTATGATGTTGTTGTAGCTATTTTTTTTCGAATTAGTGCATTAAATGCAAAAAAAAAATACCCTCAAGAAGGTGGAGAATAGGGGTTAAATATTTTTATGAGAAAATAGTACGTAAACGAAGCCACGGGCAACTACTAGTTTATGGTATGACTAAAGTGCCTTACTACCGTATCAAGGAATATATAAAGTAAGTACGTGCGTATTTCACTCAGTTACGGGATCTGTATGTAACGAAGAGCCCATCTGTTATTTGAGCAAGTGTCAAGTGATGCCACAGATAAATAAACGTCAAGATTTCGGGGCATTTCCATACAAGGGGCAATGCGACGTCTCAAGCGAATTGTAAGGGCCTTCGTAAGTGACCGATTGTGTATTGAAGATCTTCGTGGCACAGCGGTGAGCGCTGAGGTTTTAGGTAGGGGTCCCGGTTTCGATTCCTGGCAGGGAAAATATAGGAGTTTACGATTTCTGGCTGTGGTTGGTTACCGGACGTTCCGCCAAGCGATTTAGCATTTTAGCTCGTTACAATCTTAGACTGCATCTTCACCACCAGGCGATATTGTAGACAAGGGCGAACCTGTAGTGGGATAAAGAAGAAAGTTTGACCATGTAACTAAATCGAAGTGCGCAAACTTGCAAACATTATGTCAATCCATTACCGGCCCACTACAGAGCATGAGATGAGAAGGGGTTACGTTAAGCAACACGTTTATTATCTTAATCCCTTTGGCAGCAATACAGAGCACAAGTCTCGTCTCAGAGAAAGAAAGGTTTAGGCCGCATTCCACCAGACTTGCTCAGTGCTGTTTGGTGGACTCCACACACCTTTAAGAACATTGTGGAGAACTGTCAGACATGTATATTTCCACGCGATGTTTTCCTTTACCATTGAAGCAAGTGATAATGCTTAATAAAAGCATATAACTTAGAAAAGTTAGGTGCACGCTGGGATTCGAACTATCGAAGTGAAAGTGAATTCGAATTCCTACCTTCTTGGCTATCAGCGCTTTCCTCCTTTTCGCTCTATTGTCTTAGCATTTTTGCAACATTTTCTCTGTGGTATGCAATTAAAGTGTATTAATTAATTCATCAAAATTTCTAAAGAAAAAAAAAACGTGTGTGTACCCGTTAGAAATCATACTTTTTTGGCGTAACAAGATAAAAATCTTTTCAAAAATTTTATCTTTCGCCTTATTCTACGCTTGTAGAAAATACGACACTATCGGACAACCAAGTTTTTCTCAACATTAAAATTTGAGATTTTTGTACAATGAAATTAGTTAATTCACCGGAATTAACCCGCTGACTTTGACAATTGAAAGTGTACACTGTCAAATCTTCTTTTGAGAAACTAAAATATTGACTAAAGCTAACTAAGGGTGTCGGTTTTTTGTGACGGTGTGCGCGCGCATCGTAAAAATTTACTCTCATCATTTCCCTAACGCGCGAAAAGAAGTATAATTTCAAAAATCAAGCGAGACGCAGGCTGTAATACTGTCGCAACTTATCGCAGTGGTAAAGCTAACTATTTGAACAAATACATACTACTCGCACGCTGTGACACCCCGTTGCAAATGAGGCAAAGCGATCGTTCGCAGCTTCAGATTGAGTGAACGACAGTTTTGTAGCGCAGTTATTTGCAATAGCGCGTGTCCGCGTGAATGGGGCATTTATGTAGCTTGGCTTAGTATTAAATAGGGTGACCAGATTAAATGGCACTGACTCAGTTGTGGATTGAATTTATGTAAAAGATTGCTTTGCAGGTCTATTCGTTTATATGGACAAGAAAAACATAGGATTTCTTCATAACGTGGTCAAAGACGTGTTAAGTCTATCATTTCATTCTTAGCCGGCATGGTGGACTAAAGTCCAAACCATTCTTATTCTGGGAAGGCCCGTGCCTTGTAGTTGACCGGTAAAGCGTTGATAATTATGACGAAAATAAACCAAACATAAATACAGTTTTATAAAGCGAGCATGTCTTTTAAAACATTGTTTTGATGGTAATGCCAGCTTTGAACGTGCATTGTAAATAGAGCCGAGTCTGTTTGCAACTGGGACACATTAGCAGTTTTCAAGCGTTAAGCGTTAATTTCATGTTTCGACCCAGTACGTTGTGCTTGATACGTGATGAATGCCTTTTTTATAATTTCTGGGTTAGAAAATAGTTCTGTTTTATTTTGACTTTGACTCTTTGAGGTTTAAAAGTCATAGACAAGACTCTTGTCTCGCGGTTTCTCGCCCATCCTGTATCACTAAAATGGTTCTTTTTCGCTTACTGAAATGCGGAAAGATAACAACCAAAAGAAGTTCGAAAGTTTGAGAAGGTAAAAGCTTGAGAAACCGTTCCTTCAAATGTCATAAACGACAGTGAATTCGCATTGTATTGGACTTGTTATTCCATCTTTATCCTACGTCTACTTAGGGCTGTTGACCTCACGGGTCAGGTTGTAAACCTGCGGGGCCAGCTTTCACTGAGACATTTCAAAAGTTAGCGAATTATCACTCTTAAGGGGTTTAAAACTTCGAACTTTGATATGCAGGATTAGCTGTTACACACGGTTTCACCCACGTTATCGCTGGGTCATAATAGAGGTACATTCCCCCTCCGGTACCTACATATTTTCATTATTTCCCAAACATTTCATTAACTCCTTAACGCCCAAATAACACGATACAAAAATAAATGTTTGTCTACATAAGTATTAAATTAGCAAGCCGTCAATATGCACTCGATAGAATGTCGTTTTGCAGTAACAATGCAGTTATGCAAGCCGCACAAAAACAGAATAAAAACCTCAATTTTACAGCTGGGGTGCAGTTCTAATGCAGTTCATCAACAGTTCCCTGCAACTAAAGGTGATTTTCAATGGTCATTCTTCACATCGACCTATTACGACACATACAAACCGCTCTAACGAATATTTAAATAACAATTTGATCTAAAATTTGACAAGCAATCTTTAACTGTAATTATTATTTCCTTAATTAATTTCATTTTCTTCGAATGAGTCTGAATCTTATTCCTTAGAATCAGAAAAGATTTGCACACTTTCGTTGACAGTAGATTGTGTAGGACTGTATTTTAATAATTGTAAAACAACTTATTGTGACCCACAATTTCAGCAAATAAATTATTATTAAATTAACAGTGAGAAGGGGTTAAGGCCGTAGTCCACCACGCTGGCCCAGTGCGGATTGATGGACTCCACACACCTATGAGAACATTATGTACAACTACAGACATGTATTGTTTCATCGCGATGTTTTCTTTCACCGTTGAAGCAAGTGATATTTTAGTTACTTAAAACGCACATAACTGAAAAGTTAAAGCTGCGTGGTGGGATTCGAACTCTGCCCGCCGAAAATGAAGATGATCTCCTACCCAATGCGCTATCACCGCTTCAATGTTCATTATTAGGCATAAAATACTCTCCATCCTTACAAAAATTATTTTAAAAAGTAATTTTACTACCAAGACAATACTGCAATCGGACTTCGCAGTTGGTTCGCAGTTTTGATGCAGTTACGCACAAAACTGCATCCAAACTGCAATTTTGCCGATAGCGATCTAAGCCAGTCCGCTAGTGTAGACTTCGTGTCGAATATATCCTCAGGAAGAGCGTTCAAAGCGATCTCAAGCGAATTGCACAACACAAGGCGCGTGCCCGCCGCCATTACCAATTTGACATGCGCACAAAGCTCATAGAAAGCGGATACGTGATAGAAACGTCTATTACATTTCTAACAGGTCACTTTCATTATACATTTAGCTGGTTATTGACGCTAACTGTTTGACAGGTGTCTCACAAAGCGGTTGATATTGATATTCATACTAATCCGTCCTTATATTGTAAATGTTTTTGTTTATTTATTTGTTTGTTAAATTAAAACGAATAGTATCAAGTTGACGTTTGTTGGCAAACGGCTGATAGTTCAATATAACTTTTTTAATGTTTCTTTAACTTTTATTTTCTTATTCGTTTTTCACAACATTATTTTAATTATCACTCTTGTTCGGACTTCGGACTTTTCACTGCTAAAATTATATACATTCCAAGTTCGTTGTGAGTTTGCGCATGAATCCCCAATTGGCGCCATATTTTCTTCTTTTTATTTTTTTTTCCCGGTGTATAGACCAAAGAGGAAACACACAATTTATATTCAAGCAAATATAAATTACTCAATTACTAATATAAAGTAACTTAGAAAAGTGAGAGGTGCTAGGAAACGAACTCGGTCCCCGAAAGTTAAGACATCCTACCCACTGGGCTATCAAGGTGTAAGTATAACATGGAATAACGGTAGTCGTAACGGATTTCGCGTACTGGACGAAAATAACAGAACAGGTAAAAATCAATTCACTGCAACGCTGTGCTCTGCGAAGGCAAAATAAATCGATGCGCATTAATAAGATTAAAATTTCTGTGTATGAATGCGAAATAGCTGCCGTTGCTGCTGCTATAACTGCTTTTGTTTTTCACTGCTTTATAATCCCTATTTTTAGCACAAACATATATAAGCTGAAGTGTGTTTTTAATAATAATAAGAATTATTGAAATGATTTGGGTCAAAGGCCGTGGGTTCGATAACCCACGGCCTTTGACCCAAAAAGCAGGGTCGCTGCCCACTGCGCCAATCGGTCGTCAAAGTGGAAAAACATTGCCAAACTTCGGAGGGCAAACAAAGAACTCGTTGTTAAGCCTCGTGTGCCTTTATATACATTGCCAACCACGCCCTCCAAACGGGAACACAACATTGCAACAATGCTGCTTAGCGGCAATACAACATTGCTGCTTAGCGGCAAAAATAAGCATGGCGGCACCCCGGACTAGCTTTGTCATAAAACGCACTACTACTGCTTAACATGCCGAAGTTACCTCACGATTGTAGAGTCTTAGAAATATTTAAGCGAACGAACTGTAGAAATAAATAAATAAATATATTATAAATATACTACGACAATACACACATCGCCATGTAGCCCAAAGTAAGCGTAGCTTGTGTTATGGGTACTAAGATGACTGATGAATATTTCTATGAATAAAATACATAAATACTTATAATATACAGATAAACATTCATGTTCATCACATAAATATTTTCCAGTTGTGGGAATCGAACCCACGGCCTTGTACTCAGAAAGCAGGGTCGCTGCCCACTGCGCCAGTCGGCCGACAATAGGCAGTAAGAATAGAGACCTAGAAGGCTAGATAAATAAGGTATTCCTAAAATCAAATAGACATAATAAGTAAACTAAATTAAGTTTTGAAAACATTATGATTATCTTGTTGGGTAAGAAAAAATATCGCAAAGCATACTATTAATGTCTATTTCACGCTCTGATAAGCCGCTGGTAAAATATTCAGCGTTTAATTGTTGCGCCCGCTACCTTGAACCGTGAACGTAGTGCATTTGAAATGGGGATTCTCTCTCACTATATTCTGAAAATTAAGTTTAATATGCTATACTCCGCGAAAATCTGGAAAATCTGTATGGTGTAATTTATAATTTCTTCAATCCTTATACTCCACACCAGACAGATCTTCGGCAATGTACCCTCTACGCACGTTTCGCTTCGAAACCGGAGCATCCTCAGGAGATGTTGACTTTACAATGTATTATTGTTAAGTGAAAAATTCGCTTTTGCTTTTTCGGAAGGACACTTGCCGATAACCACCTGAGGGGTTGCTACGGCGTCACCGGGGGAGTGGGGCGAGCGCGAAAGCTCGCCATGAGAAGAGCCCCAGGGCTCGACGACATCGGGGGGGTGACGACATCGGGGGGGTGACGACATCAAGGGCGTGAAAAATTCGCCAAATGTGTCGCCTTTTGTACCATTCAAACCCCCACCTTATCTATCTTAGCCCCTCCCACCCCACTAGTGCCTCTGAATATGTTCAATGCATTTAATTTTTATAATATATCATGGATTTCCGCAAAGTACCGCTTGCTTCTATCTATGGGTACTAAGATAACTGATGAATAATTTTATGAATAATATACATACATACATGTTCATCACGCAAACATTGTCCAGTTGTGAGAATCGAACCCTCGCCTTGTAGTCAGATAGCAGGGTCGCTGCCCACTTCGCCAATCGGCCGTCAAAATATCACTTAATCAATTAAAATATTATTTGCTTCAACTGTGAAGGAAAACATCGTGAGGTAACCTGCATGCCTGAGAGTTCTCCATAATGTTCTTAAAGGCGTGCGTAGACCACCAATCCGCAATTAGCTAGCGTGGTGGACTATGGCCTAAAACCTTCTCATTCTTAGAAGGAGACGGTGTAGCCGGTAATGGATTGTAATGATGACGCTTATCACATGTCAATCATTTAAGCCGGGACTGAAGAGCTACTCTCTAAGGCACGGAGGTGAAAATAACACAAGTACCCAGTTCTTACTACCCAGAGTTTCTTGTCAGATAACGCACGGCGACGAGAGCGTCGCCAGTTTCCTTATCTGAACTTGGCTTGACACGCGACCGCTTGATATATTATGTAGTAAAAACCTCAACGAATTTCATACCATGTCACCCTGATTGTAACAAAAGAAATGACACTCGCAAATGACGACAGTTATTATTGTGAGTATCTTTTATAATAACATAACATTGGCTCATTGTTTTACTAACTTGGCCTGACCATATACGTAGGTAAGTTAGCAACTGTGTACATTTTGGATCACAAAATCAGTATATGTACATGTAGTAAGGTATGTATCATTTATTGTCTCGTTTGTCTAGAGCAGGGCTTCCCATCCTGGGAAAGAGCCCTACGGCGACCATAGAAAGTAAAGAGGTGTCCGCGGGTAGCTATTTCTATACTTCAAAAATCTTTTTTTTTTTTATAGTTTCTGTGCAGCGGTGTCACGCCTTGTTCCACACTTTGACAACTTGTGTGGTGAACACCAAGCTCAGCAAAATAGTTGGCATCGTTTCTTTTTTCTTATTTCTTTCTTAAAATGTATTATTTATTATTGTTTCAGTCGGATGTTGATGGTGTAGAGGATATTTTTTTTTTGCCTGACTATACAACATGTAACCGAATTACATAATTATTTAATAATTTAAGATGCATACTTATGCATCTTAAATTATTAAATATTTTTCTACAGACGAATTCAAAATATTATAAGTGCTTACTTGTAACAACCCTATTGAAGATAAAAGACCGACACGCGCATAATACCTACGCTACGCGACGCGTACCTAATAAAGTGACAGGAGTTACATAATTTTAATTGTGCATGCGATGAGGGAGTTTTATAATTTTTGTATATTTTTTTTTTTTCATAAAAAACTATGGCAGTTGTGTACTCAAAAACTATCAGTTTTTCGATTTCACAGATAAGTCTCAGAGACGTATATAGAGAGTATGTAATGTACTTCTATAGCCTCTGAACTATTATTTCAGTTTTCATTTTACACGTTGTATGGTTTCTGCCTGACTAACCAGTTATGTTTATCTATTTTTACTAGCTAGGATAGAACGTGGGCTTCGTGAAAAATTCCTTAACATGTAAGGCACCGTTGGCTTAATAAGTTTAGGACCCTTGGTCTAGTGGTTAGCTTGCTCGAATATGGTGGCGAGGTCCTGGCTTAGATTCACGAGGCTGACAAAAATTATAAAGATATTCTGTAGGTACACGTAGTAAGGTATTTATCATATAACGTAACTCTTGTCGTATATTGTAGCGAGGTATTGGCGTCAATTGCAGTCTGACAAAAAATTGAAAAAAAAAATCTGTAATTTCCTATCCATACTAATATCAGAAATAAGAAAGTGTTTGTTTGTTTGTTACGTATGTACCGGCCAAGTTTATTGTGGGCTTCTTCTTAGACCAGGGCGCGTTTGGAACCCTCGGAGCTTTAGTTTTAAGTTGACGAATTTAGTTATCTCCATACAATCACTTCTATGTTATATTTTACATGAAATGTATGCATCAAAAGTCAGAAAATTCAAAATTCATTTATTTCAAGTAGGCCTAATATAAGCACTTTTGAAACGTCAAGTGCAATATATGTGCCTATTTGAATAAATAAATATTTTACTTTGACTTTGATTTTGACTATGTTTAGCTTAACCATTGCACCAACTTGAAGTTTTTTGGCAAATATGTAGTTTGCATTCTAGAGATGGACACAGAATACTTTTTTATCCCACAAAATGTCAAGAGTAATTTTTCCGGGGGATTAAAAATAACCTTTGATAAATTTATGTGGCTTCAAGCTAAACCTAATTTGGAGAGATAATTCATCTCGGAGACGGATATAGGATACTTTAATGCCGGAAAAACTAAGGGTTCCCCGCGATTTAATGGTATACCACTTCTTGTAGTATTCAAACTTTCTCAAGCGAGGTCAAGAGTACGAGTATATATAAAATGAATGACGTACAGGATCCGTTTGCCCTTAGTATTTCGTTACGCAGCGCCCTGCACTTTATAATTTTGGTTGAGCAATGTGGACCGGTCTCTGGTCATACTAAACTTGGCACATTACTTTCTCTGTGCGCCATTGACAGATGCGTAAGTCGAGACCAGCCCCCGGATACTGTAACACATTATGATATTCACATGTGTTCTTATGGGCTGGGTTCAGGACCGATTCGGCTAAGCAGAGAGTAGTGGTGCTAAAGTCTGATTTATGTTAGCAGCATTAGTTAAGTAGCGAAACGACCTGCATAGCCGGAGTCCTTATCGTGGTTTGGACAAAAAGCTAGTTTTTTATGGTGGCGTGCGAACCTGTTAGGGATTATGGTAGTGATACCCCTACTCGGTTTGATACCCCTACCACTAATCGGTTTCTACACGACATCGCACCGAAATTTTTAATCGCTTAGCGGCACGTCTTTGTCGGTCAGATCAGACCAGAGAAAATTCAGAAATAATGAATTCCCAAATTGACTCTGCCGGGAATCGAATCCGGGATTTCCTACTTAAATTCACAGCGCTCAAAGTTTAGTAGCAAGTTTACAATTCAAAAAATTACGTTTTGTATGGTCACCTTAATTATTCTATTTTTTAGTATTCGTTTGTTTGTTTGTTTATTCGAATACTTTATTGCATACACACATTTTAAATAAACACAAAAACATATAATACAGAAGAAACAGCACAGAAAATTGGGTGTGCAAATGCGGTCTTATCGCTAAAGCGATTATCGCTTCGTTGTTATATCGGCTACAGAAATACATCATCTGTGAAAATATAAACTGTCTTACAATCACGGTTCATAAGATATAGCCGGGTGACCGACAGACAGACAGACAGACAGACAGACAGACAGACGGACGGACGGGCTATTCTGAAACAAGAGCATCAACATTTTTAAAATAATGCTGTGTCAAGTGATGGTGGTATTTCCTTGTATAGAAAGAACAAAAGAGATAATATCCCATGCATCGAATAAATGAGGCCACTACGATATTAGATGTGAAAAATCCCTAGTCTTAACATGGAAGCCTCAAGGCTGTCTAACGGCCGGACGTGGCTGTTTGTATAATAAGTATTGTGTGGTGAAACAATGCCTTGCACACCGACAAACATAATACGTGTATGGAAACGAACATGGTAGATAATAAAAATTCGGATATTAATGGCTCTTCTTTTTCGGTTACCTAATTAATAGTAATATTTTTAATAAATAAATATACTACGATACACACATCGCCATCTAGCCCCAAAGTAAGCATAGCTTGTGTTATGGGTACTAAGATGACTGATGAATAATTATATGAATAATATACATACACAAATACTTATAATATATAGATAAACACCCAGACACTGAAAAACATTCATGTTCATCACACAAACATTGTCCAGTTGTGGGAATCGAACCCACGGCCTTGGCTCAGAAGGCAGGGTCGCTGCCCACTGCGCCAATCGGCCGTTAAGAAGTTTAATATTTACAGAATTAAAAATAAGAAAAAATATTTACCCCTTATTAATTTATTATGCCCAGGCATACAAATTTTTAAGTAGCTAAAGTGAACTCCCAATAATTGGTGTTTGGGGAAGATAACCTGCATTCAATTTCAAACTAGACTATTTGTATTGATTCATTTCTTTATTCTGGAATAGTACTGATGCGATACGACCTACCATGAATTAGATCATACAGAACTTTATATTATGCAACATATTATTAATTAATAGATGTGCCCTGCGGCTTCGCCCGCGTAATTTTGGGAGGCAGCGTACTGCTACATAGTCTACACCTATAGTTATATATGGGATTTTAAGATATTTCACAAACATTTTTTTATCTTACGTATTTTTTTTAATGAAAAGTTCACTATGTCATTTCTAATAACTTCAAAAATATGTATAAAAAGTTTCATGAAGATCGGTTCAGTAGTTTTCGCGTAAAAGCGTATTCGAATGTCAAATTATTTATAACAGAAAGAGAGAAATATATGTGGTTTACGTTACAGCCGTACAACGGTACAACTAAAAGAAAGCCACAGAAGCAATACATACAACGTCTATAATATTTTTAAAATTGTACTATTATTTTAACATATGATATTCTTATAGTTGAGTGGTTGCTACGTTATTCGTTCAAATGAATTTCATGATTTAAAAAAAAATACGTATAACGTATACATAGACATTTTCGAAAGAAAATAGAGTGCATCGCGTAATGTAAGATTTCGTAATTAGATCCAGAATATTTCATTCGATACATTACTATTGATTTATGTGATAGGAAAATAGTGTAACACAACATTAAATTTATGATCAAACGAACTTACCTGTAAGTGAAGTTCGATCCAAATTATGCGAGCAAGCTTCATTCGACGCGATTTGGGGTTTTACTTATTGTAGCAACACTCTCTAGCTATCAGCCTTCACGTTATTCATAGTAGGGAAAAAACAATTTTTCGTATGGTATCACTATATTTTTCCCACCCTCACGTAGACATCCCTACCATCAATCATTAGTTTAAAGCAATCTATTCTAAATTAAACTTTATTTTTTTTTTTTTCCCTTTTTTTTTTTTTTTTTTTTTTTTTATCTATCAGATGTATTATTTTTATCACTATACTGGGAGGGTCTTTTTACACTTAAAAATAGTTATTACCTTAGGGTGGGTCCCCCCCAAATCGCGTCGAATGAAGCTTGCTCGCATAATTTGGATCGAACTTCACTTACAGGTAAGTTCGTTTGATCATAAATTATGCTTCACAAGCTTCATTCTAGCGATTTGGGGTTTTACTTATTGTAGATGTTTATAGCTGTATTTGTAAAAATAATACATAAAACAGGTATTCTTCTTAAAATAACACATCAAAAACTTTTTAAATTGAATTTTTATTCTAATAAAGTTAACAAAAAAACATTAAGTTACCTACTTTTAATTCACAGGTAAATAAAACAAAAAAAAAAAATTAACAATCATATTAAATTTAAAATTCTTTCGTTTACCATTTAAGAAGTCTTTTTTCTTTAATAGAATGTAATAAACTCTTATTAATCTAATTATCTTAGTTACAATGGTTGCTAAGAATGGATTGAGCAAATGAGCTTTTATCGTTAACAATAACTTCCTTATTATAAAATTTAGCAAAAACTCCAGATGCTTCACTCCAACCAGCCGTTCTCCTTATAATGTCAAGATTGACTCCCAGCCTATAAGCCGACGAAGTTGATGCATGGCGAGTGCTATGGGCACTAAATATTGTAGTATCCAAGCCACTGTTAGCCAAAATAGTCTTTATCCAGCGACTTAATGTCTGCGTCGATATCTCTTTATAAGGTTTCTTGTAACTTAAAAATAATCTGTCTTGATTATTTACCCGCAAATTCTCAGTTCTATTTAAATAAGCTAAGACGCATAATGCTGGGCAGATTTCAGGCCGGGGAGTGAAGAAGGGGAGTTTTAACAAAGGTTGATGTGCATCTAACCTAGAAGTCTTTATAAAATCGGGTATTTTGATAATCACTTCACTACCCTGATTTACAAACACGTTTCTAGTCTTTATGAGAGATATCGTCTGGACACGATGAGCCGTCACCAAGGCAATAAGTGTAACAGCTTTCTTTGAAAGGTCCTCTAAGCTCAACGTATGGTTGGGCCATAACTTGCTTAAATAATTCAAAACTATATTAGGTTCCCAAGTTATATCATATTTAGGCGCGGGAGGCCGTAACCTATACACTCCCTTCATAAATCTCTTAACTCTGGTATCATCAATAGAATTTCCCATTAATAAACTTATTGCTGATTTATGAGAGTTAATAGTCCCATACTTTGCTCCCTGGTCAAAAAGCTGACTTAAATAATGTATAATTTCTGGAATCGATGCAGAGCAATAGCTTAGTTCTTTATTCTCGCAATATGTTATCCAAGACCTAATACATCCATCATATTGCTTATAGGTACTGTCAGCTAAGGACGATAAGATGATATCCACAGATCTTGAGGAAAGATGTCGTTCTATTAGCGTTTTCCTGACAATCGCACGGCAATCAATTCTAGCGAGCTGTGCAGATTGTGATGAAGTCTGAAAGGAGATACGAGCAATCGCTTATCTGGATGAAAAAATACCTCCTTAGAAATTTTAATCTTTTGGTATAATGGATACCACGGTTGGGTAGGCCAATTTGGTATTACAACAATGCCCTCCGCCTATCATCTATAATTTTACGAATCATCTTTAGTACTAATGCAAATGGAGGAAAAGCATAAAAATTAAGATGAGTCCAAGATATTGTGAAAGCATCAATTGTCCAAGCATCAGGATCCTGTTTCCAAGATACATAAGTAGAACATTTCTTATTATTTCTAGATGCGAACAAGTCTACTGTTTTATTAATACATGCTATAGCAGTAGTGTTATCGATTCTCAAAAGAATCTCTGTATTAGTAATATGTTTAGCATAAACTTTTAAAGCAAAAAAAGCTGCTTTAAGCTCTAATAAATTTATGTGTTTCGTCCTTTCTGCGTTGGTCCAAAAACCATGCGATCCGTTTCCGTTACAATATGTTCCCCAACCCGTAAGAGAAGCGTCTGAGAAAATCTTAAAGGTAAAATTATGACTGCGTAGCTTAGCATAATCGGCTTGTCTCAACCACCATAACATATCTTCATTCAATCTTGCTGGAATTTGTATAATTTGATCGTACGACGAATTAGATAATAAACATAAAAATTTAAATCTTTCAAAACGCTTAGTATATAACCAAGAGTAATCTATAGCAGGGCAAGCTGATATTAAATTACCAAGAAAACTAGAATAATCCCGTAAACTACAAGTCTTTGTATTTAAGAACTTTAAAATTAATTGTTGAATTTTAGTTCTCTTTTCAAAGGGTAGCTCCAATATCATGTCTTCTGAATTAAATATATAACCTAAATATTTGCACTCCTTTGAAGGTGTTAAACAACTCTTATCATAATTTATTAGAAATCCCAGACCTTCGAGAAGGTTCTTGATAAATATAATGTTTTTAAGGCACTCCACATATGAACTGCCAAATATTATTATATCATCTAAATATATAACTGTTAATATATTATTTGACCTGCAGTATTCCATTACTGGTTTTAATATTTTTGTAAAAACGTACGGTGCTGTCGTTAAGCCAAACGGTAGGCAATTATATGCATAAAGAGTCTCATTAAATTTAAACTTTAAATATTTTCTGTGCAATCTATGAATTGGTAGTAAATAGTATGCATCCTTCAGATCCATAGAAGCCATAAAACATTTGGGAAACATTAATTTGGTGGCAGTACGGTAATCCTCTAATTTAAAATGTTCAATCTTTATAAACTTATTTAAACATTTAAAATTTAAAATAAATCTATTCTCTCCGTTTGGTTTAGGCACCAGAAAAACCGTAGAAATAAATTCCCTGTCCTCGTGATTCGATTCTGAAATGGCGTCGATATCTAATAATTTCTGTATACATTTATTAAATGCAAATAATTCCTTTTTAGATCTTACAATAGTACAAGCCCAATCACTGCGTATGGGTTGTGAAACAAAAGGAATCTTATAGCCCTTTAACCAGTCTAATATAAGCGGGTCACTAGTTATATTCCCCCATTGTTGAAAGAAATATGACAGTCGCCCCGCATAACGTACCTCGTGGTCAATGCTCAAAACCGCTGCTGTCTCTGACGCCGCGGAGGAGGTGGAGGGCTGCGGCGGTAGTGCCGCTGGCGGCCCTGAGCTGGCGCTGGAGTTGGCGCTGGCGCTGCACGGTCCTGCAGTCGTTGTTTCCCCATATAAGAACGTGCTGTTATTTTCCGATATGGGGTCCGTTGGTTTAAAGACTTTGGGACTGATGTAGTTGACGTAGCATTTTTACTCAAAAAACTTGTCTTCGGTATGACTTTTAAAATTTGTCCCGATCTATTAATACCTTGAGCTGTCTTTAACTTCTCCGACATGTTGTCACCAAAGAGATATTTTTCAGGTAATGTATCCATAACGATGTCTTTCATCTTCTGGTTTATCGAACTTAAAATAAGCATTCTTCGTCTTTTCGTTTCGAGCTGGTATACATCACATAAAATGCGACAAGCATCACTTAAAGGTCTTAATAATATCGATTTTGTGTCGATATGTAACTTTTTGGCTGGGTCACTTATTATAGAGTCGACAGATTTACTAAGTGCTGACAATGCCAACCCGATCTGTTTTTGTTTATGAAAAATAGAAGAGTCTCGTTTTACTAAACTTTCTGCTAGTGCTACTTTTACTTCAGGATTTAGAATTGGTGGTACCAGTGTTTCTAAATTATTAGGTATAGGATATAACTTTACCAAGTCTCTTTTGATATCCTCTTTAAGCCCTCTTTTCAAAATGTCTTGCCATCTTGTGGCAATATCCTTATGGATAGGAGGTCCGAGTTCAGTAACAAGTTCGGGAACATCACCTAACAATGAAAGTATTGACCCATCCAACTCGAGGTCATTATTCCCCTCGATTTCAGAGACTGCTGAATCGGCACCGCCGATCTGCGAAACTGCTGGTATCTCAACAGCCGCCTCAGGCCGTGTTATGTCCTCCATTGATAACACGATGTCTGGACGTCGCTCGGTGACATCATCAAGAGCGTCGAACGAATCCGGTAAAGCCTGGTATAATATGTCATTCTTCGTCTGGCTGACATCTGTAAACGTCCCCACGTTTAGACTTTAACATAGGTTACAAGATCACTTCTACTGTAAAAGTAGGTAGGTAGGAAAAAATAAATAAAAAAAACCCATACTGTGCATAGTATAGCATAGCATAATTATTATGAAGGAGTAAACCAATTAGCGGAGTCTCACATCATTATAACATCTACCAAATATTCCTCAATAAGATAATTATGAAGGAAGAATCCCAAAAACGGAGACTCACATCATGTATATAGTTCTTATATAGGTACTCTGGTTGCGTAAATATGAAGGAAGAATCCCAAAAAACGGAGACTCACATCATATGTTTGGGTTATATTCGCTTTCATAGCGTAAATATGAAGGAAGAATCCCAAAAACGGAGACTCACATCATATAAAATATAAACTTACTATTATTCTCGTCACTCGAACTACTAGAAGGTAGACGCATTATACGTTTCCTCGCCGGTGTGTTCGACAATTTTTCTTCCAGTTTCCTTATCTTTCTAAGAATCTTCGCTTCCCTCGCCTCTGTCTTCCTTTTGCCCATCGTGTATTATATAGTTTCACTTTTATTTTAATACTAAAATGTAACAAATAAAATAAAAAATACAACGTGCGAAGGCCCTGAGCACGAAAATGTTAATGATTGATGGTAGGGATGTCTACGTGAGGGTGGGAAAAATATAGTGATACCATACGAAAAATTGTTTTTTCCCTACTATGAATAACGTGAAGGCTGATAGCTAGAGAGTGTTGCTACAATAAGTAAAACCCCAAATCGCTAGAATGAAGCTTGTGAAGCATAATATAAGATTTATGGTAATGCGTTAAGTATTTACATAATGGCATCAAACAATTTGTAACATTTAGTATAAAAGTTAAATTTAAAACTAGTTTTTACACTAGCCGTCAAAAGCAAAAGTTACGAACTATTAGAGCCTCAATAACGAGTTCCGACGGCGAAGAAGCCCTTGAGAAGAGTAGAACATCTGCAGATGATCTAGACACGATAAAGTTTTCAAACAAAAATACGCAGTAAAGTGAAATAACTACGGTATAATAAATTAATGACTGATTATGATAATCCAAACTACTAAAAATAAAACAACAGCAACAAGCAACAGCTTACTAAAACAACTAGTGGAAACGAGATGTCAAAAACTTAAGTATATAATTAAGCACTGATTTACAAGCATACAAAAGCTCTTAATTTCTTAAAAGATTACCTACTGAAAACGGGGCATCAAAAATTAAGGATATCTTATTTAACGCTGATATACAGGCCCCTTTCATTTGAACTGTTGAAACCATGGAACCAGCGAAATACTCTATAACCATAGGCCCTCATAAGAACAAGAGATAAGAGGAAGGATTGCATTAATTGACGCACATATTACCTCACAGTAAATAGCTTAGCGAACCGCTTGCGTGAAACACTGACCTCATTGTGAGTTGCATGACCAAGAGGAATTCCGATTGTCGTTAGAAAATAAATAAAATATAATATTGTGATTAGAGATAAAGGACATATAATTCCAGTGTAATTTCTCTGTGTTTGTTCTTTGTGTTTTTCAGTATAAGTTTCTCAGATGACTATCAGGACCAGTCGGACAAGAATGTAGCGACTAAGAAGGTCTTTAATCTTTGGACTCAGGCTTCAATTGCATCGTCATAGCGTTATATTCTCGGATCAAAATTTAGCAGCCATTATGCCGAGTGTATTTTCAGAGACGCCTTTCAATTTGAATTCCCTCATCTTCTTGTTCTATAATTTTTGACATTCGTGACGGGTGACCTTTTGCTTCAAACCTTTGGCTTTTCCCTCACTGTATTAACTACAAACACATGTGCTGTTTTAGCTGGCTATGCATTAGGTACACGGTAAAACAATAACTCCAGAAAATGCAGACCAACTCCAGAAAACGATGCGATGAACTCGCAATAATCTTGCAATACCCAAGTTAATGCGCAAATATTAGTTTGTAGTAAAATCTAGGACAGTCAATTATTTTATTTACTTATTCACAAAGCAAATATTTAAAGTGCAATCAATGTTAGCAATCGCTTTAATATTCTTAATGTTGCAATAAAATAATAATAGCATAGCGTAACTGATGCAATAGTACATTGTCTTGGAAGGCCATCGACGTGTGGAGTAGCCGCTGATCATTTAATTCTTGAAGAAACTTTTACAGATTAGTATATCTGAGGCATCAAAAGTGAGGGGTTGTTGTCAGAGGAGTTTTGTTTAATAGGTGATAGCGAGCAAGCGTTATATATACGCATGTAAAGTACCACAGTAATTGCTAAGGTGGTCGTTTTTGAGAGTTTTGTTTAACTTAGTTAAAACTCGCAGCCGACAGAATAGATAGTTTTGCAATTTGAATTTGCGTGGATAAAAAATCCTGGTCAGAATGACAATCGAGGAATACAACTCATTCATCAATTATGGTGGTTGGGATAAAATTTGTTTCTCTTAGTATTCAATTAAATAATTTGTCGAATAGACAAAGTATATATTTAAAAACCCTGTAAAAGTAATCACGAAATTAAGAAATAACAAACTTTGTTATCTATACGTTACAGCTTTATTTGCATCCTCGAGGCTAGAATGTTTTGCATATCAGGAAGAGCAGCAGTTCTCGAAGGATTTTTAACAAAATTTAAACAAATGCGGACCAAATCGCGGGCAGCGGCTAGTATTAGATTAATATCACATATCTATTTTTTTCTTACAGGTTAAAGTTATTTATTTATAAATGTATCTTCAATTTTATTTATTGTTTTTAATCTTACCATTAACTTGTTCGAAGCAAAAGAATTTCACATAGTTCTACTGCCCAGTGGCAATATCTAGGTTTTCAACTTCACACTTCACAGATGTAACACAACGCAATAGGATATCCCTTTCCGTTTCCACTCGTACTTGTTCTCAATAATTTCATATTCCTTTTTCAATGGCATTCGGAATTCCTCTTACGTTGTAGCACATGCAACTTGTATTGAGGGTAATGGATCACGCGAATCCGAATGATTTTAATTATTTATTACCTCATGTTCTACTTTATTAAACTATGAGGTAATAAATGCATGTGCGGAAGTTTGTGATTCTGTTTTTTTCTCAGCGACGTTTGGCTAGACCTTAGCCGATTTTTATAAAATTTGGTACGAAGATAGCTTGCTTAATTAAAACTCAATTGCATTCAAAGTCAATTCCGTTAACATTTAGGTATTTTTTGTCACAAACCAGCAAACCAATAGAGGTAATAACTGAGGGATAGCGGATAAAAGATTTGGAAGATGTAGCGGGCTCCACGTACTTACCGTAACACAAAGCTCCGTCTAATAGATCCGTTACTTCAATAAAGCAGAAAAAAATACTTGTTTATATTTAAAACGAAGAATATCTTAACAACGATAACATTTGATTTTGTTTTTAAAATAACGAATAACTTCGAAAACATTTGATCACGAATCACGGTATAGCGAGTACACGTTAGATCTAAAACTTCACACCGAACTAGGTACGCGGCCTCGAAATAATTAAACATCTGCGAGTAGGTAAGTAGGTAATTAGGTTAGAGGGCTGGCGGGAGCGGAGTAGTGCGAAGTTCCCGCCAAAGCCTTCCGGGTTATTCTTTCTTAAAGACTTATCATAAACTATTGTTTTTTTTTAATTTCGAGGCCGCTAAATGTGGAGATTTAAAGAAACTTCATCAAGACCCTTTGTGTATCTCAACTGGACGGTTTACCCATAATCACCACGCTGGGCAGACGGGGTGGTGATCTCAGTAGATGGTACTAGTAGCACAAATACACTGGCCCGTTTTCCTTTAAACAACGTGTAATCAAAAACTTATGTAATATATTCTTAGTTTAAGTTTACTTGGATTTGGAGTTTAAGTTTATTTATGACAACCCTATTGAAGATAAAAGACCGACACACGCATAGTATCTAAGTTACGCGTCGCGTACCTTATAAAGTGACAGGAGTCACATGATTTCAATTTTGCATGTGATGTTAAAGCTGTATCTGATTTCTTTCAGTAAAAACTATGACAGTGGTTTACTCAAAACCTATTAGGTTTTCGGTTTCACAGATAAGTCTCAGAGACAGAACATAATGTACCTATAAAGCCTGTGAAGTATTCTTTCGGTTTTCATTTACACGTTGTGTATTCTTAGTCGCCTCATACGAAACCCACGGGACGGTTGGTGACGACTGCATTCCGACACATATGGGAAACAAACTGTCACACGCATTATATTTGCTTAATGGGTGCGCAGCATAAAACTTTGCCTGAGCAAAGTCGAAGTACGCTCTATAGATCTCAGCCTAATAATTTCTTGCACCGCATCGCCATATGTTACTTTCGTAACACAGCTCCTTTATATACATGCAAGTTGGAACAGATGTTCAATAACGCCATTCAATGAACTTAAAATAGGTTTATCTTTAAGATTATTAAGTCTGGCGCCCTGTAGACCATTTTATATTGTGTATTCGCCCGTAATACATATAATAATGTAAAAATAGGATTCAATAAATAATAACATTATTGACACGTTAGTATCAGGTATCTTATATCAGGAGAGGAGATAGAAGCAGTCCTGGATCTGCAGATTAAGATAAGAATATTCTGATACTGTTATTGTTTCTGATTCTTCGGACACGAAAAATTTGTCTGTTACTATATTTTGAAAATTCCAATAAAATTTCACTCAAAAAAAAAGATAAGAAGACTAAGATTGCTGAAGCCAGTAAGCGGTAAGTACTCGTATGTATACGAGTATATTGTATATTGTATTGGTTTCGATTGCCGTGGTTTCCGGGCCATGTAGTCAGGTTGGTTTAAATGATTATTTATTCCAAAAGAAAAAAAAGACAAAGTAGTCCCGTTTGAACTGATTTTGCTTCTGAAATGAAAAATCATTAAAATCCATACCAGCTCCTCTCAGGATTATTTTTGTGAAACGGTCTGGGGTCTTTATTCATGGGCTCCGTTACGTAAATAAAAGACTGGATTAATTCGGGCTTATTTTGGTATTTTGCCTTTCAGTTATCAGTAAGAAAATTTACATCACTAAAGCCTATTATATATATTTTATTACGAATTATGTAAACTACAATCAATAGTTCATAATAATTACTGTAATATTATCGTTTTGTAATAATTTCAGATTCAAAATATACAATATACATAATACAACATGTTTTCCATCGCTGGCAACATGTGTAATTTGTCATGCCCGTTATGTTTGTTCCAGAAATCTAATCTTATTTCAAAAATATGTTTGACATTTCCGGTGACATAATAAAAACTATTGAAATCTAAAATTAAATGAAGGATCTGTCTTTTCAGGATAGGGCAATACAAAATGTGTAGAATATTTTATGTAGTATCGTACGTAGAAGCAACGAAACTTTCAATCATCTGCAAATCTTTGAGTTGATTGGTGTGAAATTACAGAAGACCGGCAAGAATAAATGTCAGTTGTTTTAGTTCGTAAAAATCAGTCATATCTTTGCCAAGGATTGGCAGACTACCGTAATGGATTTATATACTCCATATGATTTATAATAATAATGTGCGAAAATTACACACGGTGTGGATGTATTCATTCAAATCGACGATCTCACTTGCAAATGTACCATCGACAACGCGATCTTTTTACTAATTTATACTTTTATCATTTATAATATTAGGTATATATAGACGAGTGCATCGTATGCACTCGTAACTTCTGGAAGTGTAATAATCAGCATATACTTTGATTTTGACTTTATAAAATTCACAGTCCAGTATTTCATGTAAACCATTTTCATGCACCCATCAACCTCGATATCCAGCCTTTCAAGTATATCAAAAAAAACACCCTTCAGGATGCGATGCGATGTGGACAACCACGGATGGTTGGAGAAGAAAGGCTATCAGAGGCAAAAATAAAAAAAAAATTAACTAGTGCAGAAGTCGGAAACATATAATTTGATTTTCAATTATGTAATAGTTACGTATTCAATTGAATTTGATTCACCTTTAAGTTAGCATTGTCTATTTCTGTTTTTTGGCTTACAAATCAATAGTTTCTTTCATTCTTTTTGTATTCAAGTTTTTACGGTTGAAAAATACAATCTAAGAGATTGCATTTGGAGTCTTGGTAATTTAAGATTTAATTATGCTGAGGTTAAATGTATCAGCGAGCCTAGTAGGTGTCCGGTCTCCCTCCCGGGGGGGACTGACTTCGCAACCTGGCACGCATCTCTAAATTTGTGAAGTTATGTACGAGGAAATTAAATATCACTTGCTTTAGCGGCGAAGGAAAACATTGTGAGGAAACCTGCACGCCCTAGAGTACTTTATAATTTTCTCAAAAGCGTGTGGATTCCACCAATCTACGGCTGAAACCCTTATCATTTTGAAAAGAGATTCTTGCTCTGTAGAGGGCTGGAAATGCGTTGATAATAAAGAGGATGATGATGACGATGATCTAGATAGATAGTTAAATAACGACCATTCTAAAGTAAGCTCTTCACGAGACTCAAATAAATAGACTGCGTAATGCGGCATACGCTATTCAAAGCGGTTAAGAAAGATAGTATTATTAGTTACGAAAGAAATACAATTCCATGTGTAATACGAAAGAAATACAATTGTTCCACGGTTCACAGAGCGCGAATAAACATGCATGCATAAAGTAAATGAAATTCTTAGCGGCTAATTGGACAGAATACAGCTATGCAAACTATTTATCACTTTGTGCCTAATAATCCAGCAATTCATGTTAATCGCAGTCGACTCAGCTCTCTCATCGAATATAAAAAGTTCTAGAATTTCATGCGGGGGAAATTGCCTTTCAACACACACCAGAAGAATATAATCTATCGATGTTAAGCAACAAAGAAAATGGGATAGTACATAACCAAGGATCTACACTTACAAGTTGGAGCAGAATAGAAAACCGTAGACAGAAGTAAAATACTAAAGGCAACCTGGTAGCTTAGAGACGATCTCTGCCAGGCGATCTTAGGGTTAGGAAAGATTTACGATACCTTTATTTACATCCTTAAAAAAAAGACTGCAGGCGGTAAGTATTTAAAAGAAGTAGATATAGTAAATGATTACTTACATAATACATAAACAAATGAAGACACAATATGTTCTTCACATACCATAGAGTCATAAAATTTAATAGTAAAGACTAAAGAGGTATTATTTTGTGATAGACCTATACATGATATTTGCTAAGCTGGATAAAATATCAAAAAGAACCAGAGGTAAGGTTGTTCAAACGCGTAAGCAACGTGCTTTTTGTGTTTGTTATAAAAAAGTGTGATGTTGCATCATCAGGGTTTCGGCTGATACTTTTATTTTTAGGTTGTGACCATACATGTAAAATATTATATGGATTATATCATTTCACCTCAATTTGAGGTTTAGCGCTCAAGTCAGTTGTTTAAGTTTAAGTACCGCGGGAAAACCTTACAGCTTAAGGTTTTGTTGTGTGTGGCAGAAATATTTACCACTAATCATGCTTTTGTCTTTCAGTTACCCGGTACCTTTTCTTTAGGAGGATTTCGTGTATGTTTTCGTTCCTTTGATGAGCGCTGCGTTATTTTCTGTCTTTGCCGCATTTACATCGTTTATTATAATTTTAGAACTATCAATGCGATATTTAATCTAAAATGATTCATTATCCGTGGTACCTACTTATGTATACTTTGATCTCTATTACAAGTCACTATCGAGGCTAGTGTTGTTCAATTTATTATGTATGTAATAGCAAACGCTTGACGCAAACAGTTTAAATGAAGAAAGTAGACAAAAACACACTCATCTAAAAGTCATAGAAAAATATTTTTTGAACCACAGATATGTTATCCATTTTACTTTTCAAGCAAGAAAATTTAATTCTTGGTGATAGAAAACAACAACAGATTTACCTATACCTTTACATTTACCTAAAAGATAATTGCTTATTAGTTGTAAAATGCTTTTGGAAGTGTAATGGAAGTTAATGATTTTGAAATTCTAAATATAATTAGTTAACTTGTTAATGATATATACTGAGAAGGTGAGTAATCGCACGTAATGATAAGTTATTTACCTGCGGTTTATCTCGGACTTACCGGTAGGTACCTTCACAAAAGAGGTAGTTACCTACTGACATATCGGAATTAAACTAAAACTAAAGCTGACTTTATCTAACTACATACGCTGATGTCTTATTTGCTCATCCAAGAAATTTAAAAAGAAAACAAACTCTCTATTTCAAACGTAAGATGTTAGTGCTGCTAAATGAGGTTGAAATAACTAAAATGATAATAATCTTTGTAGTCCTTCACAGTGAAAAAATATAGTTATGTTGACATTGACTATATTTCTGAGAAATACAAAAAAACCGAAAATTTAAAGTAAGCTTTTCTTAGTTATTTATTAAAATCTTATTACGTTATTTCGGTTGTTTTACTTTTTTTTTATAACTAATTTATATTGATATTTCCTCCAGTTCTAGATAAAAATACTGATTCTTCTTGAATACTGAATATTTTTTTTATTTATATTTTTTTTTACTTTGATTTGGTAGGTTGCCTGGTAGAAATCGCTTTTAAGCGATAAGGCCACCTTTTCTCCTTTATTATAATTTGAGTATTTTTTATGCTTGTTTTTTTTAATTTGGTGTACCATAAAATGTATTTCATTCATTCAATCTGAAGACTTCTAGAAAACATCAAAAATTGCAACGTGGCGTAAATTGAATGTAGTAATGTCACAATCTTAAGATTTGAATATTTTTCCTAATCTGGAATTCATCGTAATCAAAGGTTACGGCTGTAATCTCATTGCAGTGTAGGTAAGTATGTCGCATTAGTTCAGGTTCAGAATTCGAAACTGGTCTAGTAATCTGGTATACCTACCTACTCCTGTATACGAGAACGTCTATATATAAAAAACGATGAATATTAGCAACAAGCAGACAATCCATGTAGCATCAAGCACAAAACCATGAATTATTGAAAATGTAGAAATGGACGGTTAAGAAGGGAAAGGAGTGGCATGACCTTAGCTAAAAGATAGTACCTTCAATCTAAATGACAATCAACGTGGGATTTCAAGTAATTTAGGCGAACGCGCCGAAACCACGGTGGATAGACAGAGAAAGATATAGATATAAAACGATAAAGATAAAGACCACATAAGGCTTTCTAATAAGTAAAATTTTTAAACACTAGATTTCCAAATGCGTTTCAATACTTTTAAGTTAAGTAGAAACCGTAAGATAGACTTTCAAAAGATATGAAACAAAGTAAACGATATAAATCCATCAGCTAAAGTTCAACGACATCTGTGAGACGATTTCTTTGAACCATTAAAGAAAACAATAAATGTCGTAATAAGAAAAACTGTTAACAACTTACCGGTAGATTAAAATCCGATTCAACGCACAAAACATTCACTGATCATTGAGAACAATCACTAGTCACTACAGAAAGTCATCATTCCGGTACACCGATGATTACTGTGTTGTTATTAATAGGTTCTTCTTAGCGGGGGATTTTATTACGCGAATAAATCGATCGTAACCATGCACATGTTGTCTTTCCAACGGTCGGTTGGAATGTGCGGCGTCAAACACGCTCGCCGGCTATCACGACCCAGTCGAAACTGGGTGAAATGTACGGCATATTATTATACCTGAATTGTTGAAGCCTTCGCCGACGCTAATTAGCCAAACTAAAAGAAATATAAGCCTAGTGATTGCAGCCTTAAGATCTATAGTCCAGTGAATCGAACAGTATTTTACATGGGACATAAAAGAATAAAAGACAACGAACTAACAGGGTTTGTTGAAAGGATTATAGAAGACAATGCGGTTTCGCAAAAATGTCTCATTATTGATATACAGTTAGTTAAGTCATTTAAGATATAGAACAAGCGAAAGTGAAATCTATATCCTAATACTACTATCCTACTGAGTTCATTCTATGGGAACCAGTGATAATATTGTAATATATATATTTTCTAAAGAATATGTAGATAAGGTAGATAAAGCATTATAAGAAACTTCTGTGACGGTGGAAGAAGAATAACGATCATACTATTACAATATAGTAGTATGATTTATGAGAATGCTAAACTTTGTCATTGGTTAGCATGTTGGACTTCAGACCACGAGATTCTGGGCTCGATCCTCGGGTCAGGCCGATGGGTATTGGGTTTCTCTATCAAGAAACTCTTAGTGCCAGCCCGGAGTTTTAACATTGATGTTAATTACTCTCGTGCCTCAGAGACTTACGTTAAGCTGTCGCTTCTGCGCCTGATCTCTTCCCGGTCGTGTCGGAGCTGCCGTCCCATCGGACTATGAGAGTGAGGGAATAGGGAGTGAATCTGTGTCACCGCACACACTTGTGCACTATAATACATTCCGCTTAGTTGGTAAATCTCTCGGGAGGTTGACCACCGTGGCCAAAATCGGTCTGGGGAACTGTTGTTTATAATAAACTTTGAAACAAATTCAAACTTCTAATCTTCTCGTAACCAAAGACCAGATGACCTAGTATTCTTGAATTGCGACGAGTCAGCCACTTAGTTAAGAAATGCGTGTCAATAGCACTCTTGGATTCAATTTGTAATGATGATCACCGTGTCGATTCCTTTGAAATAGTTTCCTTCCTGTTCTAACAGATTCACGAAGTGTTTATGTTAAATGGGAACAGGTACCAACTGAACAAGTAAGCACTACTAGACTGGACACATTTTATAATAAACTACCGACCGATATTATCTTGAAGGTGAATTTCACCAAGTTTGTTATTAATTAATAAAAGCTTTTAGTAAAAACCTGACGCATGAATTATTTCAACAAGATACTTAGTTCGAAACCGGCATAACTTTTGGTTTGAGTTAATGCGTGCAGCTAATTTTTATCACCAACACTATACTAGAAAAATATTTTGTAAGGACTCTATATGAAAGACTTTAATATGCTATTTAAATAAAACATGAAATAAATGACCTTGTAAAGATACAACGACAAGCATGCATATGAACTATATGATAATGCTTTGTACCGAATTTTTATTATATGTAAAGCATATAATAAAAATTCTTGAATAGTTTTCGGATTCTTAATCAGTAACATAATATTAAATATTTAATTTATAGAACTGCTTATTTTGCATAATTTATAGAATAATGCTTTTGTGTAAAATTAAATATTTTCTAAAAACTATTGTGACTTTAGTGTCACTTGCGAACTAAAATAAAACATTTTTTTTAAATAGTTACATGACTTTAGAAATGAAAGCAGGAAATGCATGCCAGCTACGCAGGGTTTTAGAACACAGGGGACATCAGAAATGAGATGAATGATCTTCCTTAAATGGTTTCAAGTTACGAGCATATCAATGCACCTTCCTGATCCGAAGAGAAAGGTTACAAGTCAGTCGTGCGTAACAAACAAATGTAATATAACTATAATACAATATTGCCAGACGACACTAATGAATTGGTTATGACTGAATCGATAAACGCGGCATTATACCATACGTTTGTAACCATTCAATCTACGTATTCTATTACTATACAAAGCTTTTTACTGGATGGCTGATAGAAAACTTATTCTTCTTCTTCTTTTCCTTTTTTTGGCTTTTCGGTGTGCCAAATCAGCACGCTTTATTTCGCCAATGTCACGTATACTTGGAAGATCCACAAAGGAGATTGACACAAAATAATAATTATATATTAAATATAGTACCTACTTAACTTTTTATTATAGTATTACAAAATAAGGCTTTCGTAATGGAGTTTTTTTATTAATTTGTATGCATCAAACCCTAGAAGTAGGTTTACTAAAAAAGGATTTTTTTTAAATATTCTACGACTAAAGAGTTTTTTTACGGAGTAAGAAAGTTTGTATGAAAAACCGACATTGTTCAAGTTACATTCATCCACGAAAGTTCGATTTGATTTCAGTTACAATGACTTTCTTTTATTTGAAAAATATTTAAATTTTCAAGTTCTATACATTAAATTGCCATTTTGATTATTGCTTTTAGCTTTGCGTTTCTGTGCACGGGATAAGGCAACGCGGCAAGTATTCTTAATATCGAGATATCAAATTTTTTACGTAAACTATATAACTCTATAATGGCAGAACTTTACACTGTAAATACTTGAAATGAGAGTGCGATTTTTAGTATCAGGATCCTGAAGTTTAAGTGTGTTTCAAGTATAATTGTTTTGGTAAGTATACTTTTTTTTGGTAAATTTGCATGTAAACTCAGATTCAAATACTTTTGTTTTCAATATAAACTTTTTAATTTTACTTTGGGAAATAAGACTTTTTTGTGTATTTTCTTATAAGCAACATTGAATATGTTGTGAGGCAAACTGAAATTTCGTGACGGGTAAGTTTTGTTTACATTCACTTATGTTATGGAGTTAATGGAAATGATTATCTATGGTAAAAAAAAATCCTTCATTGAAACAAACATTACTCATGAAGTTCTTTTAGCAACAATTTTATTATGAATTTCTGTGTTAAATACTATAAAGTAACTTTCGTAAATACAGGTGTCATACTCAAAGATACGAGTATAAGAGAGAAAGGTAGAAACGACACGACCGATCTAAGGAAACTTAGATCGGTCGTGCTTAACGAATCATCACTTGAAACCTGTAACAGTGTAATCCAGCTTTAAGTTACACGTCTAAGTTTACGAGGAAGCCCCGGAAACACTCGATAAGGTTTCCTTCCTAGTCGGAATCGATTATTGTGTAATCAATTAACGCATCTCGATTACAATTTGAAAGTAATCACCAAAACTTCAGATTTACCTATCCGATCTTTGGCGATCCGTTTGACGATATGAAAAGTCATATTATAGTATAAAGGATTAGGTAAACAATAAAAAAGCTTGGGTGTGAACAATTGCTCTAACCAGGTTGCTTTTTAAATATTTTCTAATGACAATGTGAGATGGTGATAACAAAAAGAACACCTGGCTAAGTTTGTTGTGGGCTTCTTCTTATACCAGGGCACGTTTGGAACCCTCCTAGCTATATTTTTAAGTTTACGGTTGTAGTTATCGCCATCACTACTCACTGCTATGTACACATTTTGTGTACAATCAACGCATCAATAGTGCCATATATGTGCCTATTTGAATAAACAAAATATTTGACTTCGACTTTGATATTGTGCCTATTTTTTTATTGACTTAATGAATGTTTTATGCATGGTTAAAAAATGTATGAACATTCTGCACTCTTTCTCTATATAAATAATTATAAATGTGAAATATTTAATACTACTCCGTCCGCGCAATTTTCGTGAAAAGGGGAACAATGTTTTTGACTCACGTATTCATAATAACATAGATACTTCCTCGAGGTAGGTTCTTTAAGGTTCGACTTTTATGCCGGAGTTATCTAGTGCTTTGGTTGAAACTACACAGACTTCTGACGTAAGCGTTACTAAGTTCAGAAAAAAATCTGAGTTACTCCCTAGTCGCGCCTAAAGAAGTTTTACTTCAGAAACTATATACTAGTGTTACTGCGCATGTACGGAACCTCAATCTTACGAAGTAACGTTGCAATACATCACTACGCACTCGAACGGTTTTATGGTGCTATAAACTCATAGCTTTTGTAGGCGATTCACGCAATAAAGCCATAAATTATAATCACTCTAAAGTGGGAGATTATTGTTGTGAATGCTGTGAACGGTACGGTTAAGTTAAAATAGCTGTAGCTACAAGAACAGTTTACCAATCAAAATAATTTATCGTGTCATGCAAAAAGAGCGTCGTAAGCTTCACTAAGAAACAAAACTAGAACGTAGAAACAGTTAATATTTATCTTGTCAAAAACAAAGATACGAAAACGTAAGAAAGTGAAATATTAATAAATTAGCTGACCCGTGCAACTTTGTTGCACCAAATCGGTTGACATTCTCTAAAAATGAATCCTAGCTAGATCGATTTATGAAAATCGTTGGAGCCGATTCGGAGATTCCGATGATATACTCGTATATTCAAGAATTGCTCGTTTGAAGATTTTAGTTATACCATAAGATACATCTCGTCAGTTATTAAAAAAACAGTTTTTCCTGATCTATTTTTTTCCGGTTTTCAATCTCCAGAGAGATTTTCGAACTATGAGGGAAATGATATTGTGCACCTCACTCTTATAATCTGATGGGACAGCAGATCCGACACGACCGAAAACAGTTCAGAAACAGGACCAATAGCTTAACGTGCTCTCTAAAGCACGGGTGTTATTCTACGCAAATTTCCAAACTCTGTCCTGGTACTAACTAAGAACCTCTTGATAGATTAAGCCATAACTATTTATGCACCTAACCCGAGGATTGAACCGAGGAACTCGTTCTCATTATTATCGAACATGCTAACCATTTGACTAACGTGGCAATTAAGCGCAAAATAAGTTTTATATTAACACGACTGTAAGATCAGACGAGATCCTAACCGATTGATTGACAATTTAATTAAAATTTTAAAAGAAAACCTAGAGGTGCATCAAGAGTTTTTTTTTAATATCATATCATAGTCTGACCGTTTTTTCTCCGACTTACTTTGTAAATCGGATTCCCACCAGAAGTTCTTTTCAGATTTCAGGTTAATATATAACCTATGACACTCCACAATAACGTAGCTTTCCATTGGTGAAATAATTTTGAAAATCGGTTCAGTATATCCAAAGATTACCCCTTACAACGTCACAAACTTACAAATTTACCTCTTTATAATATTAGTATAGATGAAAGTGTTTGTAACTGTAAAGGTAGAAACCTTGGCTCAACATTGGTATATGTCACTAAAAGTATGAAATTCTTTGAGCACTGGTGTGTTTAACAGAGGTGTACTTAAAAGCTTTTGTTTTAAACTCCATCCCCACGGGGTTGAAAGTGAAGAATGGTTGCTTAAAACGCATATAACTTAGAAGTGAAGTTGAAGTCCTAAACACTGCGCTATCATCGCTGTAACATAAGTTAAAACGATGTAATTAGATTGAGTGTACAGTGAACTCTATGGCGTTTCGTTTTGCTGGGTTGAGAAACACTTGATAAGTTTGCTGAGAAACTGCTGCCACTTGCAAAATATTGCAGTTTAATGAGATAACAAGACTTGATTGCTGTTGTAGTGTGCGATTTTAGTGGTTAATTGCTTTTATTTCTGAATTTTATCTAGTCTGGTCTGGTGGGAGGCTTTGGCCGTGCCTAGTTACTACCCTACCGAAAAAGACGTGCCGCTAAGCGATTTAGTGTTCCGGTGCGATGTCGCGTAGAAACCCATTAGAGGGTATGAGTACCATGCTCCCTATGAGCCCGCTACCATCTTAGACTGCATCATCACTTACCACCAGGTAAGATTGCAGTCAAGGGCCAATTTGTAGTGAAATTAAAAAAAAACCCATCATACAAGACTGGTAGGGGGCAAATCAAGGGGGCAAATCAAAAAAAGGGGGCACCATCATCATCACCTTAACCAATTGATGTCCACTGCTGGACATAGGTTTTTGTAAGAAGTTCCAAGATCCACGGTCTTGGTCTGCTTGTTTCCAGCGGCTACCAGCGACTCGGGTCGACCAACACTGCGTTTACCGGTGAAGTGTTGCCAAGTGTATTTATATAATTGCCTTATCGCTAACAAGCGATCTCTACACGGCAACCTATCACATAACTAGGTAAATGTTACAGTATAAGGTTAGGGTGTACACAAAAATAAGTAAGG
Organism: Pararge aegeria; assembly: GCF_905163445.1. NCBI lineage: Eukaryota > Metazoa > Arthropoda > Insecta > Lepidoptera > Nymphalidae > Pararge > Pararge aegeria. The sequence continues at coordinate 18,378,400 of NC_053185.1, read as the reverse complement.
AAAAGTAATACGAAAATAATAACAATGAGTAGATTTAACCATTAAAATACATAACCAGTATCTATAAATACATATATGTATACGTACAAAATAAGTTTGTTTAAGGGGTAATTCTGTCATAAAATGGATTATTCGATCCAGAAGTTAGATTTTTAGATATCAAAATTAACTAAGAAGAATGAGACAGTTTTTTTTATTCCTGACATCGCTAGTCCTTAGTTGAACTATCGGAGGTGTTTGTATCCTCATTGGCCATTGTTTTGCAAAAAAACGCCATCTTTGCATGCTGACGTCAGAATACGATTTCTCGTAGGTGATTAATTGAGAATTCAATACTCATTTTAAACTTTTTGCATTGGCATTTCTCTTTAGAGGACAAGGAGGAAAATGTTGATATTTTATCGATGAGTCATCTTTGAATTCAGATTATCTGAACAAACTTTAATGAATAAAACTATGCATAAAATAGGTACAATTTATTTAATTCGTTCGTGACTACGACCTTAGCTAATGGCGAGTAAAGAATGCAGGATAATATGAAAGTGTAATAATTTTGGACGGGTGATTGCTTATTAAACCCATCCAGTTCCATCATCCCTCTTACCCCATACCCCTTATCATCATCATAATCCTAGTGCACTGGTGGGTATAGTTGACCTCTCTCACAGTAGAGAGGGTTTTAGAGCATGCACCCACCACGTTGCTCCAATAAAGGTTTGCCAATTATTATTACAAAATTCATTGATTCTCAACCTATTAATTCGGACATAATTTAGACGGTCGATTGGCGCAGTGGGCAGCGACTCTGCTTTCTGACTCCAAAACCGTGAGTTCGATTCCCACATATGGAAAATGTTTGTGTGATGTACATGAATATTTAGAGATATATTATAAGTATTTGTGTATATTATTCATGAAAATATTCATCAGTCATCTTTGTACCTCTAATACAAGCTACGCTTACTTTAAAGCTAGATTGCGATTTTATTTATTTATACACTTTATTTGTAAACTACAAATAGTAAAAAAAAAACAACGGACACAACAAAAATAAACTTAAAAAGTAGGATACAAAGGGCGACCTTATCGCTTAGTAGCGATCTCTTCCAGGCAACCTTAGGATTAGGAAAACCAAGGGAAACCGATTGGGGGTTTGCGATGTGTGAATTGTCGTAGTATATTATTATGATTTCTATCTCTATCATATATATCATTCTTGCCGCATAAAAGACACGGAGTAGAGGTATAGAGTGTTATTCATGGTATAGCTTTTTATGACAGAGCTCGTCAGAGAGTATCGTAGAGGTACTTTAAAGGATTAGAGTAATTTCTACGAAAGGGTCCGGACTCCGGAATCTGATTCCGAAATTTTGAAGTTCCAATGAGGCTGAATAAAATCATATGGATGCTTAAGGGGTATCCGAGGGACCATTAAAGTCTAAGTCAAATATTTCTCTATTCAAGATCTTCTTGATGCATCTGATTGGTCCGTCAATTATTAATTTAAAAACTGCCAATCACGTTGGTCCAAACTGGTTTGGTGGGCTTTTTGTGGGATGCATTGCAAACGTGCTTTTTCCAAGTGCAAATACACTACTGTAAATCACGATCCAACAGAAATACAACAAAAAGCTAACCGCATAATAACCAGTAATGGAGACCCACCTCACCATGTTTAAGGTTAGCCAGGAAGAAGGGAAAGTGGGGTGAACGCACTTGTGTTGTTCCAACAACCTGTTGTACCACTTGTACTTAGCATCCAGTACTCTCGTTTTCATGCATAACTTATCCCATCTGAGACAGAGGCGAGGCTGTGTGGGTACAACTAAATTTTTCCCAAACGATGCCACGACCCTATTAAAAAGCACCCGTTGTCCGTCTGTCTGTCTGTCAAAAAGCCTGGGTATGAATTGCTCTAACTTAACTTCATAGCTCAACATTAGCTCGACTCGATGAGATGGTGATAACAGAAAATAAAATAAAAACCTGGCTAGGTTTATTGTGGGCTCTTCTTAGACCAGGGCGCGTTTGGTGCCCTCCTAGGTTTAGTTTTAAATTAACGAAAGCAGTTATCACCATCGCTAACATTAGTGTTACAAGTTCAATGTATGAACGCTTCATAAGTGGCTGTTATAAGGTCTACATGAATAAAACAATTTCGAATTTTGTCTGTCAGCGGGCTGTCTTATGAACCGTATTAGGTAGAGTTGAAATTTTCCCACATGTGTATTTTATTGACGTTGTTACAACGAATAATAAAAATTAAAAATCTCTGCAAATTAAAGATTCAACAGGGTGATTAATGCTGTACAACGTCAGTTTTGTATTTTATTTTGTATGCAAAAGTGACGTTTGACAGCAGATCTTTTGCGATATTTACGCCGGTCACAAACTGGGGGTTCAAATCCCGCTCTTAGATTTAAATGTGTTTAAAAAACAATATTTAATATTTAAAAATTTTCAAGTGTAGCTAGAAATTTGCAATTACATTTACATTTAACTCAATTTGCTAAAATCCGTGAAAACCAGACAAATCTAATTCAGTCTTTATACGGGTAAGACACACCACCCGTAATTACCTACAACGGATCTCTGCGACTCCTTTGGTTTAATTTATCCACCTCGTGAGCAGTGGCGTGCACTTCATACATTCGTAAAAGCACCGCCTACCCAAATTTCTTCTAGTAGGAGGATTTTTCCATTTTATGCCATCCCCATGCTTTATGCCATCTTCCTGCTTTATGCCAACCCTGGTCATAAGCCTCATGCACGTCATAGGTCGTGGGTCTACCAACGCTGCGTTTACCGGTACGAGGATGCCATTCTAGCACCTTGGGACCCCAACGTCCACCGATTCTCCGTGTTATGCCCCGCCTTTGCCAATTAAGCCTCGTTATTTAACGACTAGGATATAATATGTTGATTTCATTGCTAAGCAATTGTGACTTGTGACGTCAACATCTGCTTTGGTATCGGAGCGTCTTCATGCTATTCCGCAAAGTGCTTCTACCAAACAGGTTAAAATACACTAAAAAAAATTCGATCCATTGATTTTCGTATAGTAGTTTGTTGGCATTCTTTCTTAGACCAAGGCTCGTTTGAAACCCTTCTTTAATTTTAAGTTCACAAATTGGATTAAAATAAAATTACGCTTGTTAGTTAAAACACTAGGTCTAGTGGAATAAAGTTTTTGACTTTGAATTTGTTTATTCGATAATAAGACTTTAAGTGCGTGTATGTCGAGTTTTTAAAAATCCTTTCCTTACTCGTAATAATCCTTCACTACGGCTAGCCTCTGTTATCTCAAAGAAATAGGATGAGAACACATATTTCTTTCTTGGCCGCATCTCTGCGCAACAGGTTGTTAGCTATCTTAACGCAAAATTGCGTTAAGATTTACTAAGCCTTGCTTGAAATTTAACAAAAGCAATATCATTATATTAAATTTAATTGCCTACAGCGTGTGTGAAGTCGTAAATACTGTTAATTTATGGCTTTCTTCAAACATTTTCATGTGTTTTCTAATAAAATATTATGCCGACTCATTGCATTTTCTAATAAAAGAGGGAAAAGCCGTATTCGTCAAAACATGGTCTGCAACATTAGCATAGCATACAGCACGGCTAGAACAGACAGGGGACAAAAATGTTATCCCCCGATTATTTCCACTAACCAAGGGATAACATTCCCTTGTCCAACTGCTTGTTGGACTGCTAAGAACTGCCAAAGAATTGTTTAGTTAGTTACTAACAATTGGGATGGTTATAAGGAGTTAGCTGTTGCTCCCAAATATGTGTTGTGTTCATTTCTAATCCCTATACAAAAACGGCGGAATATATATATGTGTGTGTGTGTGTGTGTGTGTGTGTGTGTGTGTGTGTGTGTGTGTGTGTGTGTGTTTGCCGATTTTTATTGTATCATCATCATGTCAAGTTTTGTAGGGAGTTCCAAAGACCACGGTCTTGTGCCGCTTGAGCCAGCTTCGCGACTAGTTAAACTATGTCGGTAACTCTGGTTCTTCTACAGATCTTCTCATTCCTGATTCGATCATGTGGAGATACTCCGAGCATAGCTCTCTCCATCGCCTGATGTGAGACACTGCGCTTCTTATGAGACTCATAGTGAGCGACCACGTTTCTGAACCATAATTCTTCACTGGCAACACGCGCTGTTCGTACAGTGCGTGTTTAATTTTTAGTAATTATGTAAAACTGAGTTTCTGGCTATTTGGACCTACATGGGTTTTTTTAGAAGAATGGCTGAAACTCACGTTTTTTATTTGTATGTAACATTTCGTTTTCCTTATCCTAAGGTTGCCTGGAAGAGTAAGCTACAAAGCGATAAGGCCGCCTTTGGATACTGCATCTGTCTTTGTTTTTTTTTTATTCTTCTTCTGTATTTTTTTGTGTATAAATAAATAAATTTCGACAAGATCTGTTTTGCTGTTACTACTTCACGAAGGCACGTAGGTAAAAACTGGTAAAAAAATATAACCTTCCAAGGAAGTTAGGAAGTAAGATATAAAGAAGTAAGATATCTTAATTTATATAAATCTCCTGTCACGATGTTTGTCCGCGATGGACTCCTAAACTACTTAACCGATTTTAAATTAAATTGGCACACCGTGAGCAGTCTGGTCCAACTTAAGAGATAGGATAGCTTAGATATTTAATTATAGTCGCAATTTTATTTTATTGCAAATTATTTGTCTATAATTAATTGATAGTCACATGTTATATATATATATATATATATACTACTAGACTCATTTAAGGCTTAGCGATACTGAATACTTTAAAAACAAAATCTAACGCAGACGAAGTCGCGGGCAACAGCTAGTATTATATGTATGTTGAGCTTGTAGAAACTACTTTGAGCAAACAACTCACGAAAACCTGTCTAATTACCTTGTTGGGGGAAATTCGGCGACAATAGGTATGTAACTGAGTAAGAGTGAGAGTTCACCAATGAATCACAATCGGCTCAGACACTTACGTAAGTCCATTACACGCCTACGTGTTATGAAACTCTATTAAATTACTGAAAATTATTATCTTTAAATAAGCGTTAGTGATAACTAAGTATAATTACCCTTAAATGTCGGAACAGGACTGACAAACATATTTTTCAGGGACCATTTTGAAATTAATCGCCATTTTGAAAAGTTCTATATTTGGGAACTTATGTGACGCAGTGGTGGGCACTGTAACCTTATGAGTGGGAAGTCCTAAGTTCCCGGCGGGGACGATTTAAAAATTTATGAATTTTCTTAGGTCTGGTATGAGGCTTCGGTCGCGGCTTGTAACCACCCTACGGACAAAGGCGTGCCGCCAAGCGACTTAGCTTTCCAATGTCGTGTCGTGTAGAACCATAGGGGTATTGTTTACTACAGCTGTCATAACTCAAACTGATTATCCCGCTACAATCTCTGACTGCGGCACTTAGAATCAGTTGCAGTCAAGGCTACTTTACAGTAGAATAAAAAGTGCATTACCTTACAAGTCCCTTAAATAAATTGATTAAAAAAATAAGGAATTTACAGTACGGAACCGAGTGCAGTTCCGAGTTGCACATGCACGGAATTTATTTAAATGATCGCCTACCATATGCGCGCGCGATGAGGCTGATATCTGAAACAATAAATAACATCTATTAGCAAGTGTTATAATACAATTCCCATGGCGTTACGTCAATCGGTTCATTTCTTTGTTTCTTTACAAAGCTACGTAGCTGAAAGTATAAGTATGCATAGAATTATACATCTAGAAGAACTAATTCAAACAGAACTTTATTAACGAGATTTATTTATTCATAAGACAAACCAGCAATTAATTGTAACTACATTCATAAAAAAAAAGTGTGTGTTAGAATTACAAATTCTGTCCAGTGCCATAACAGTAATCAATTGAAGGTGTATACAGCATTATCGTTGTTATCCCCGGTCACAATTTAAAAACTTAAATAAGTATTTAACTAAAGATTATTAAAAATAATAATATAAATGTGAATTAAGCTATTACAACAGATTGATTAGTAATATTAAATTATAATTAAAATTTATAATAAAGATTATTTACATTTATCTTACTAAGGGTGGTAACGTAATGTTATCAAATAATGCTAATAATACAGTTTGAGGACCGCGTACTCATAGTCTTAAACTTACCACTCTATTATGACGCGTAGAATAATTTAGTCGACGCACAAATAAAGAGCCTTTAACTTTTTGCTTTTTTAGGTTTGCTTTGCCATTTCAATCGCTGAGAATGTAATTGAGGCAAAATAGTTCGCAGAATCTGTTAAGTAGTTTTAGAATTTATCCATTAATTACAAGCGTACAAAAATCGAATATTTTCTCTTTTGTAAAGAGTAGGGATAAGAACAATATCTCAACACACCAGGGCATAATAAATGAATTGGAACGTCTTTCATGGGTAGGAGATCAGAACAATATTGTCTTAACATCATCATCATTTCAACCCATTACCGGCCCACTACAGGGCACGGGTCTAATCTCGGAATGAGATAGTAAGTAGACATTACACACATTTGAGAACATTATTGACAACTCTCAGGCATGCAGGTTTCGTTGCATGCTGGTGCACAACCAACACCTTCACCTTTAAAGCAAGTGATATTTTAATAGCGAAAGATTTTTATTTATAAAGGGTTTTAAAAGTGTTTTATTATTATTAGTATTTTATGTGTGTAATCTTGATAAGTATTAGTGTGTAATTGTTCGTAAGTATGTATATAATAATAATACACCCCACCAATCGGTTTTCCTTGGTTTTCCTAATCCTAAGGTTGCCTGGAAGAGATCGCTACTAAGCGATAAGGCCGCCCTTTGTATACTACTTTTAAAGTTTATTTTTGTTGTGTCCATTGTTCTTTTTTACTATTTGTGATGTACAAATAAAGTGTATAAATAAATAAAAGATAGACCCAATGCAGGTTGGTGGATTTTAACGATGTACCACGTCATATTAAGTAAATAAATAAATATACTACTACAATACAAACATCGCCATGTAGCCCCAAAGTAAGCGTAGCTTGTGTTATGGGTACTAAAATACTTATAATATACAGATAAACACCCAGAAACTGAAAAACATTCATGTTCATCATATAAATATTTTCCACTTGTGGGAATCGAACCCACGGAATTGGACTCTGAAAGCAGGGTCGCTGCCCACTGCGCCAGTCGGCCATCAATATGTATATTAGTGACAATACAGACATGCTAAAAGATCGCGTCAGTTATTATATTCGTAATAGCTTTCGCTGTAAACAGAAACAATGCAGCTTGCAACAATAGCATCAACACTTCCTTGCGCCAACAAGCATAATTTCGCACCCATTGCAGTCGTATACGATACATAACGATACTTTTTTACTAGTAGGTTATATACCTATTTCCGTCAGCTTGTTTCCCATTTGATTTCTGAGTATCAGATTACGTTTGGTTATTTGCATATAGAAACTTTACTGTATCTTAACTGTATGCAGTAGGCGTTTTCACTACGGATCATAAAGTCCTAGATTCAATGATCTAGTGGGGTAAAACTATTATTGGGTTTTTTTGACTCAACGGTCCCAGTTACTATCCCTATAGTTAATTATCCTGAACGCCCACCAATCTGCTTTGGAGTAGCGTAGTGGTCGGCTCTGAACCTCTCTCGATTCGTGAATCAAGAAACGCGAAGCTCGCCAGTAGTTGAGCCCCAGAGCCTAACGACATCGGGGAGGAAGTGGGAGCCGTGATCGACCTCCTATCAGACTCAGGCACTCTTCTTCGGGTTACATTTGGACAGTTTGGGATTTTTTGCTACGCGCTCGTGATCATGGATAAGAACTATTCGGTCGCATTGTCGTGGAATGTGGAATGTTCAAGGAAATTTCAAGAGAATTGTAAGAATTTTCTTACAATTTTTCAACTGAGACTCAATATTCAGCACACTAGGTACATAATTTTACATTTATAAATAAATTTTAGTATATAATGCAACGTATGGACACACTTTGGACGCAGCTATTTTGTTTAAATAAAATAATTTAATAAATTTCAAAACATAAGTAAGACATCGTATAGTAGGGAAAACGATGATTATAAGGGATGCTCAAAAAAAAAATTGGTTGTCTGTAAAGTCGGCTTACTGACGATAGTTGAACGTGACAACGTCCTAAGAAAATAATGATGGAATGGTTGCATTTTTCAAAATAAAATTTTAATTTTATTTGTTTGATAGATATTATCGTTGCTTTAAACAATTGACACCACATTCACTTTTCACTGCACTTCATCCTTGCCGAAAACATGTAAATGTATTATTGTATAGAAGCTGTCAACGCGGACGCATCGCTCACTTAAGTAGGAGAGAGACAGATGTCGAACGCGGAGGCCGACTGTGCCTCTTTGTCGCTCGTTCCGCGCTCTCGCTTGCACTTCAAGCCTTGAATGGAACGCCTCAGAGCGAGGTAACGCCGCTTACGTCATGTTTTTTCGTGCGTGCAGCCGGCTCCATCGAATTATAAGACGTTCTCACGTCAAATATTTTATGAAATTCATTTTCATTTTCAGTGTTCCTACTAAAATCTGGCATAAGGTTAAATATTTTTATAAACATTGCTACTCAATGTGATACAGCAAGTCTAAGAGAGATCTTTGCAAAGCAATACGAGTATACTGTTACTGCAAGAGTTCTCTGGCTATTTCAATTGTCACAAAATGTACGTTTCATGGAAGTTAATCGCGCAAATTATAAAACAACAGCTAGCTAGTTTAATTATAGCAGATAAGCGCATCTGTGCACAACAGATCTCGATTACTCATTGCCCATGTTTTAGGTTTCTTCATATTGATATATGGTAGAACATATCAATTAAAAATTTAAAACCGCCCTAACTTTGAAAATAGTGTACATTACACGGGTCAACATAAAACTATACCTAGATCTTAAAATATTAAATTTCGATTCTTTAGTTCTTATTAGACGAAAAAAAAAAATTTACCTAGCATGAAAAAGTTTGCTTTTGTGTTTAGGAGACCGATTGAACGATATTCAAAATAGGATCACACTTTCGAGTGCTGCGGTGCCACAGACAGGACCTGTATATATATATATATATATATACACACACACACATACGCGCACACACAAACGCACACACACACACACACACACACACACACAAGAGTCAGAGTTCGATCCGCGGATTGAACTCGTTATGACCCTTCAGTGCCGACGAAACAAAGCCAAAGCGCGGGTAGGCGATGCGACGCGGTGGGTCGGTGTATATTGCGGATGAATTTTTTTATGGTATGAAATTATTATCACAAGTTGTACGCAGATGATTTCGGGGGAACCACTAGTTTACAATACTAGCATGTCATCAGTACCCATTACGGATTTCGACTTTGTACATTGACCTAGAAATCTGCTGATTTCAAGCTATTTTTATGAATCACTCAATAGCTATGTGTCAATACATGATAAATAATATTATACAACAACATTCAACTTGTATGATGGTAGCTGGGGCTATTAGTTTTTGTCTGGTGGGAGGCTTGGGCCATGGCTAGAATTAGCGTGGAAATGGATAAGTTGTTAGATTTAAACTGCCATACCTCTAAGAGGCTAGAAATTTGGCGAAACGAAAATGCGACTATACAAAAATTTGGCAAAAAGAAAATCTGTCAAAACGATAATAGCTTTCCTGCATCTTCACCTACCACAGGGTTGTTCAACCTGCACGGCTAGCATGGGCAGGAGACAATTATGTCCCCGGGGAAAGGATAAAAATGTATCTTCTTCCACAGCTTTATTAACTCTCAGAGCACTGGCGTAGAAGTGGTAACTAACAAGGGCGCGGGCGCTGCGCCGTGACAAATTCCACAACTTGTAAGTGCGCCGCTGTTTTAATAAGGTAGGGAACTCTTAACTTGACAACAGTAGGGTAAGCATTTTCGCCACGAGATAATAATCCCTGCCATTAATATAATAAACATTTAGAAGTTTCAGCGCCCACTGGTAATACGAACAAAATTTAAATAATCTAATTTAGACGTGTTTCCAACATACTTTTATTGCAAAATTTCAAATTTAAATAAGCTTACCAATAAAACTCCTTTGCATAAATAAAACAATCTAGATGGATGTCATAATAGTAAATTACATTTGAACATCGACAAGACACGCACGTTAGATGTTATCTGCGCGGGCGCACGTTATCATCGATCAAAACAGTGATGTGCTTCACGAGTTTCCGGTACTCTTTTCGATTAATCGATTTCCCATCAGTTAAGCGTATCCACGAATTCAAGTACTTTGAAATAAGAGCAAATCTTTTTATTAATAATTCGTATTTGATTTGGGACTTTTCCTCGCATTAAGAAGTTGCTTATACCAATATTTACAAACAATTACAAATCAAATATCAACAACGTTGCCAAAACACCACATATTTAAAATTAAACGGAAATCAAATATCAGACCCAAAAACGTTAAATAATCAATAGACGACTGAATTTAGCATCGATTTGGAATGAAGCTTTCACATTTTTAAACTATCTACGTAAAACATGATTTTTCATTTATCTTCAGTAAAATCTTATTTCTAAGAAAAGATTGTGGTAGCTTGGGCAACTATAGATCTCTAAACATAAATCACAAATAGACAACTCGTATTGTTTTCAAATTTTATTGGATTTTACATTCAATGCGCAAAAAGTGCATGCAAGGGGTTTGTTAAGACTCCTCAATTCTATACTTTCTGTGCATTGAGTGTCCACTGGAACAATGCATTAACGCAACTGTCAATCTGCCGCAGTAGGAGCGCTTTATTTTGCTCCAGCGTAGGCCAATCTACTGCAATTCCGCGATAGTTGGTTCGCCAGGTTTGTTTTGACATTTTATATGCGATCTTGGTTTAACGCAAGGCGTGACTTTATCTTGTAATCCTCTTTAACTTGCGATGATGTTTGCATATTAAATCGTGAGATTTCTCCACAGATAGAAATTATTGATTGCGTGTGCTAAAATAATACCACCATAAAACGACCTTTCTCTTAATAAACATTAACCACTTATGTTTTCGCCTTACATTAAATTAATAATTCAAAGCAAATATGAAACACCCTATAAAATCGATTACCACATTTACGTAGCCCGTGTAGCCCATCCCTAAATAATTTCGCAACAAAAGTGAATGTGCTTCCGCTTGAAAACGCTTACAAGCGAAACTGTTTAAAGATAAATGAGCTTCTTAATTTTTTTTGTTTGCTAATTAAGCACTTAATAAGGTAACTGTAGAGATCGCAATCTTAGTCTGATGTGAAGAGGAACTTCTGCGGAAGTGTCCGGACTATGAAATGTTTTTTTTTATATTAGGTTGGGTTGGTTGGGTTCGGTAGTTACTAGCGAACCCAACCCGCTTCGCCGGGCTAGATTTTACTTTATTTTATTTAAATAATAAACTTACATCATTAAGTTTTTAATTTAAGTCTCATAATATATTAAATCATTTATTTCTCTCCGTATTCATTCTCTTCTCGAGCGGGTGAAGATCATTATCTACACCCATGTACACCCAACAATAGAATATCGTCATAGTAAATAAAAGCTCTATTTGACAGTTTGACAGTTCAAAAATGGGAGTGCTCCGATCGTCACCAAACTTTACAGGATTACTCGCCAGGTCAATCCGGAGATTCCCTGAAAGTTTCATTGAAATTGGTCCAGCCGTTTCTGAGCCTATACGGAACATACCCACACACTTTCTCTTTTATATATATAGATAATTAACGCACCAAGCAAATGGCTCACCTGAGGATGAACGGAAAGCCATTGCCAACAGAGCAACGCTTCACAGGGCACGCAAGGAGCACGTCCTGTAACATGCCGCCATGTGTCCATCAATTTGAGGCGTAGGTGTTAGGCCTCATGTGCCTGTAATTACACCGGCAACAACGCCCGGAACATAGCATTGCAACAATGCTGCTTAGCGGCAAGAATAAGCATTTCGATAGTACTTCCTAGGACGAGCTCTTGTCGTGATGTACGTGATGCAAAATTCTCTACTAATACAAAATATTTGATGTGACATGAACATTCGTTTAATCATTAATTATTTCTTGAAAATTATTCAATAAACTAAATAAGGTTGTCTGGGAGAGATCGTTTTAGTTAGATAAGACCGCCTTTGCACACCTAAACTAGTTTTAGTTTTTTTTTTTTTTTATTATTTTTGTAATTGTGTTTCTTTGTATTTTGTTTTTGTGTGTGCAATAAAGAATTTATTATTATTATTATTATTAAGATTTGACGCCGTGGGCAGCGACCATTTTAAGTCCAGGGCCCTCAGTTCGATTCCCACATCTGGAAAATGTTAGTGTTATAAAGATGAATGTTTTACAGTGTCTGGGTGTTTATCTTTAGATAATAACTGAAATAAATGTGTATTAAATTCTTAAAAAGAAATTTATCAGCTATCTTAGTACCCATAACACAAGCTACGACTACTTTGGGCTTGGTGTATTGTTGTAGTATATTCATTTATTTAATTATAGGAACATTTTGATAAATGCTTATAAAAATATCTGGCACAATAAATAGCTGGAAAGAGTACACTATCTATTTTGTGTGTGGTAGTCTTTCCAAAGCCTTTGATTGCTATCTCACCTGGTGATGATGCAGTCAAAGATGGTAGCGGGTGTACCCGTTGGGGGTAGAAAGGTTATATTAAACGCATCGTACCGGAACGTTCAGTCTTTGTCGGTAGGGTGGTAAAAAGCTACGGCCGAAATCTTAAACCAGACCAGACCAGAGAAATTAACGTAGAATACGTTTGTACCAAGTGATGCTACCGAGGTGGTCTGTTCCATAAAATAACACCCACTCTTTTAAAACACAAACACCCACGACAAACCATTGTCGACTCCTGTTTTTAGGAGGCTATGTGAGATTAAACCTCTATTTAGCTATGAATAAGTCTGAGACTGCATTAGTGGGCCCACTTTCGTCATTCCTTAAAAATACGCGAGCTACTAAAAATATAATTATTAAGTCATCGGGAATGCACGTAAATAATATATTCGACATTTTATTAGTGTCAACATATTATTGTCCAGCGTAAACTAGTCGTTAAAAAAAAAATATGTGGTTTTATTTAAATCCATGCTTAGGAATGTTGCCAAGAATGCCGAGGTTCACTAGACGCTGGAGTATCCACACATAGTCGTAATTCGTACCTATATGCTGCCTATAGACCTTACAGGCAAACGAATGAATTTGAACGGCCGTTCGCTAGTGACTGGCATAAACCTTCTCGTATCATTCAATACAAGCGAGGTTTGTGACTCTAAATAAAATGAGTTTTATGTAGCCACCGACATGATATTTATCAATCTTATACTTACTTTTTTTTACTTTTTCTTTTAATAATAATAATAAGTATAACTATAACTAATAAATAATAAACATAACTAAGAAAAGTTAGAGGTGAATGCTGGGATTCGAACTCAGCCCACCGAAAGTGAAATCGAATTCCTACCCACTGGGCTATTGGTATGCCACAATGCCTTAGCTCTTAAGTTATGCTTGGTATTTCTTTAATGGATAAGATCCGCAACGAAGTGATTCGTCAAAGAACTAAAGTAATTGACATGCTGGCCCTTTGGGCCACCGCTACCGGAGGACCGATGGACGATGAAGTCGAAAGGTCCTCAAGACCGCGTGTCGGTAAACGGAGTGTCGGGCACCCCCCCAACTAGATGGAGCGACGACCTTCGAAAAATCACCGGCATCGACTGAATGCTGCTGGAAAGCTGAAAATATGGAAATTTGGCGCTACTTGAGAGAGGCCCATGTCCAGCAGTGGACGCACATTGGCTGATGATGATGGGCAATCACCGCTATATTGGTATATTATATTTTAATTACTTAATTTTAAAACGCACATTACTCCGAAAGTTAGAGGTGATTGCCGGGGATCGCACTCGGTCCCCCCGAAAGGGAAGCCGAGGCCTTACCCACTAGGCTATCACAGCTCAGGATAGATGCAATATCAAGTTGATAAAGATGTCAATCAAGTAAATAAAGCACGTCTTTCATAAACACGAAGAATCTTATTTTACGAGTGACAGATAAAACAGGTTCAAGAGATAACGAAAATCAATCAAATTTTTGGCACGATAAGTAAACTACTTATAAGTTAAGATTATAATTATAAAGTTAAATAACGGCATCGTGGGTGTATAATTAATGACGAAGGTTTGATTTCTGTATCGGGCCAGTAAATACTATTTGGGTAAATACATAGTATTTCTTCTCAATGCCTTAGCAAGCATCACAGAAGAGCAGGTTAAGCCGTCGGTGTTAGTTGTTACTTATGTGTTAATCATTAAAACAGCATGCCACATTAGACCAGCATGGTGGGTATTAGTTATATATGAGAAAATCGCATGCTTTAAGACTTTACTCTCGCTATGAGAGTTTTAATACAAACTCAACATATACAACAGAAATGACCCTAGTGGTAAAATATGCCGGTGGTTACAGCGGCCGATTGGCGCAGTTTGCAGCGACCCTGCTTTCTGAGTCCAAGGCCGTGGGTTCCATTCCCACTACTGGAAAATGTTTGTGTGATGAGCATGAATGTTTTTCGGTGTCTGGGTGTTTATATTTATATTCTAGGTATTTATGTATAATTTTCATAATAATATTCATCAGTCATCGTAGTACCCATACCACAAGCTACGCTTACTTTGGGGCTAGATAGCGATGTGTGTTTGTCGTAGTATATTTATTATTATTATGTCTATGTGACACACTACAAAAGTTACATTGTACACCGAGGGATGAAAATCATCGATTACTAACAAGGGTTTTGACGACCTCCCTGGCGCAACGGTGAGCGCTGTAAATTTAAGCAAAGCGGTCCGGGGTTCGATTCCCAGCAGGGGCAATTAATTTTCTCTAATCTGGTCTGGTGGGAGGCTTCGGCCGTGGCTAGTTACCATGCTACCTACAAAGTAGTATCGCTAAGAATTTCCGGTACGATGTGGCAAACCGATTAGAGGTATGGGTCTAATATAGCCCGTAACCACTTTAGACTGCATCATCACATACAGCAGGTGAAATTAAAAAGGTTTTGAGACATTTAGAGCCTAACAAATAAATATTGCATAACGTTGAAAAAGTAATGCAGGAATTAGTATGCTTATTCGCACTATGTTGTAAAAAAAGTTAGCCAGTTTTATAATATTTATGTGTATGGATATAGATGAAAACTAAACGTGTTTTGTAATATATATTTTTCCATACGCACCGCTGTTAAAGAAATCAGCTGGACAAATATTTGGTAATTTAGTCATCGCGTTTCATATCGGGTAGGTACACGTTTACAAATACTTTAAGTAATAGATACATGCCAAGCCAAGGGCCCAAAGTATGATCCAGAAGTGTTCTTACTCTACAAGAGATCAGCTTGAGATTTGCGTTTATACTCAGAAAGACTCCTCCCAAAAAGAAGCTGACTGAAGAATTCAGTTTGGCTGGGCGGCTTTTGGAAAACTTAGCCAAGTCTTCAATTCGCCGATACCCCAATTCTCGAAGATCAAAGTCTTTAACGAGTAAGTCCTGCAGTAATAAAATATGGATCGGAGACGTGGACACTGACCGTCGACCTGATTACAAATTCGAGGTCTTGCAACGCGTTATGGAGCGAGCTATGTTGGGAGTCTCTCTTTGGGACAAAAATCGCCACGAGAAAATCCGTAGGAGAACCGACATAGCTCAAAGGTTAAGCAAGTTAAGTGACAGCGGCGGGTCATGTCTGTCGTAGGACCGATGGCCGTTGGAGCAGACGCGTTTTGCAGTGGAGAATCGGTAAGCGCAGTGTAGGACGACCTCAGAAAATTTTATTAGTTATATACAGTTAAGATTTAATATAATAATGAGTACACTCAATTCTCCTTGCACTTTTTTACTATATTATCTAAGAAATGTATATTAGCAATTAGTCCGAAATCTTCTTGATTATATCACAAGGAAATAATTTGATGTATGACATTTTACCAGAATCCTTAATTGCAAAATACACATTTCACTTTTATTACATGTGATTATTTAATACATGTTGAAACTAACTGATGAGATGTTATATTAAGTTTTGCCCGTTTTCACTGAACCTAGCTTTAATCGGATGCCTAGTGAGTTTGGTGATTTCTAGAGAAAAAAAAACGATTCACGAATGCTTATGTGATGTCTAACGACGTTAGGCGCCATCTAAAGTTACTATACCCATTCGGCGGATCGTAAAGTTTAGTCTCGTAAACTGACACTTGACAGATGACAAAAATATAAACTCGTTTTTTTAATGACATTAATTCCAATCCAAAAATGAAAAATATGAAAATACAAACACAAAATACCACACCTTTTGGCAAGAACCATTACAAGTTAGGTTATATGAGTTGCCTGGTGAAAATCGATTTGTAAAAGGTAAACGTGTGCTTGGGAATCTTCATTGATTAGGCGTGAGTAGCTTAATTTCTGTTTTCCCAGACACAGTTTCAAGTAGTTCGGAAAACAGGTACACTTTTTATCTGTGCAAAATAAAACAATATTTGTATATATTTTATGTGTTATGTTTAAGTACTTTGAATATATTTTGTTTTTCTTTATGGCTACTACATTGTTTAATTTTTTTCATTTTCGCTTAGGCATTGCCGCTTGTCTATGCACGCCTCATAAGCGAAGCGTTGAGTTGGGTATTACTGTCAGTTTACGCACACCGAGTGATTCTCCAACTTAAAATGCCACTTTTTTTATTCTTTGTTGCTTGTATAATTAAATATAAATAGACAAATGTTAACAAAGACTCATGAAATTCTTCAATCTCTTTTTATTATTTAAACTAATTAAAAAATTGTTTACAAAAGTTCTGTCTTGGACGTCCGTCTGTATGTGCGCATCCCGTATCTTGTGGTCACGATAACGAGCGAAATACTTCGTTTATCGAGTTGGTTTCTTTTTATAGGCTTCAGTATTTTGAGGAATAGAAGCCTATTACTTTTCAGGGCGTAATTAGATGGTAGATTAATTATTATTTACAAATAATTTCAATTTTATTGTAATGAATGAGATTATGAGACGTGCACTTTTGGATTTTCCAACTATTTTTTACATGGAGGCTCGAGCACGTGAGGCTTATATACATGACATGCGAAGTATTGCCCTGTTCGTAGGGATGGTTTTTAACTTACAATCAGGTTGGCGAAAGTCAAATATTTCTTTATTCAAAGAGGCACATAATGTATGGCCCTTTTGATGCGTAAACTACCTAAAAAATGCGATCTGCTTGATCCGTCAGTTATTATTATCATGAGATATTAAGTTTTTTTTTTTTATAAATATATAGACAAGTGCTTGACTGCAATCGAACCTGATGGTAACTGATGATGCAGCCTAAGTTGAAGCGCACTTGCCTAGAAGATGCCTATTCACATAATTAGAAATATCTAAATCGTACCAGCGTTCTCCCACTGAAAACTCCCGCTAAACACTGCGTCAGGGAGTTCGATCAGGTGTATGGCGGATTCTACCTACATATCTATGTACAAGCGCCCGACATAAAACCATGCTTGCACTTCCTTGGTATAAACTTAAAATAGTTGGTCGAAGTATTTCAGATCTATCATAATTTATAATAAAATACCGAATATCATTAGGGAAGAAAACAATGACATCTATTTTAAGAGGAAAATCAAAGAATGGTTATTACAAAAATGTTTCTACAATATCCATGAGTTTCTTTCTAACTTTATAGACCTCAAAATCACGACACGCATTATCTAATCGGGTGTATATTTTAAAAGTAGATAATAGGAAATAATAAATATATACTAATGTTATATAATATTAAATAATCGCCTTATTTCAATTTATTTTCATGACATACCACAGTAATTTTTAACACAATTGGCTGAGCAATAAATTATTTAATATTAAAATAGATTTATTAACCTGACGATCTTTAATAGTAACTAATTATTCTGACACCTGGTATATATTTTTACTAACACTAATTAGAATCCTGAAATCGTGTATTTGTAATAGTTATAAGGGTCAAACTGTTTGTTATTGCTATGCCCTGACATGGCCTCATGGCTATGTAAAGGCATGGATGCAAAAAAAATAAAAATACAATTTTGTTGGCAAACATAATTGACTAAATCGGTGTCAGTTTACAATAGATCCCTTGACCCGACCGGGAAACTAAACCGGGACCTATTGTTATTTTTTTTCGCGGACACACAGCGAACGTTTCCGCAGAAACAGCCAGCGGAACTAAATGATCATCATATAAACCCTTTACCGGCCCAATTGCAGGGCCTGGGTCTCCCACACATGAGAAGGGTACAGGCCGTTGTCCACCACGCCGGCCCAGTGCGGATTGGTGGCCTCCACACGCTTTTGATATCATGCAGGCAAGACGCAAGTGATATTTTTTTTTTCACTACAAGTTAGCCCTTGGCCTTGATAAAACATTTTAAAATCTATAACCTTAAGGCTATATGTCATCACGCTTAGACCAATAGGAGCATCACACCAATGAATAATAAATAATAAATATATGACGACAATACACACATCGCCATCTAGCCCCAAAGTAAGCGTAGCTTGTGTTATTGGTACTAAGATGACTGATGAATACTTTTATAAATGATATACATAAATACTTATAATATAAATAAACACCCAGATACTGAAAAACATTCATGCTCATCACAAACATTTTTCAGTAGTGAGAATCGAACCCACGGCCTTGGGCTCAGAAAGCAGGGTCGTTGCAAACTGCGCCAATCGGCCGTCAAAAATGAAGAATGTTTCAAAATCAGTTTTTTACCCCTTTTGAGAGCTTTTGCTGCGTGCGCTGCTTTTTTAGCACTAAATTTTATTAAACATCCACCACACGCTTTTGATATCATGGAGGCAAGACGCAAGTGATATTTTTTTTTCCATTACAAGTTAGCTCTTGACTGCAATCTTACCTGGTTACCTCTTAATAGGTGATGATACAGTCTAAGATAGTAGCGGGCTAACTTGTTAGGGAGTATGGTTGTCATAGCCTACCGCTAATCGGTTTTTAAGCGACATCACACCGGAACACTAAATCGCTTAGCGGTACGTCTTTGTCGGTAGGATGGTAACTAGCCACGGCCAAAGCCTCCCACCAGACATGACCAGAGAAAATCAAAAATTATAAATTCCGCCGGGAATCGAACCGGTCCCAGGTTCTTCTACTTCAATTCACAGCGCTCTTCGTTGGGCCAGAGTGGTCGTCACATTTGAATAGAAAGCTCATAACTAGGAAAAGTTAGTGATGCGTGATGGGATTCGAACTGCGTCCTCCTAAATTTAGGCCGAAGTCCTAACCACTAGGCTAAAATCGGAACTAAATGCATTCCACTCCATCTTAAAATAGAAAACGTTTGAATATTTCATAAATAACCATGAGTTGAAACGGTCGTTAAGTAAAAAAAATACGAAGCCTCCACCGATAAAATATTGACGTAATTGAGCTAACAGACGACCTAGTGGAACCTGATTGGAAACGCGCACAGCAAATAACATTTAAAACATGAATATGGCACTCATAACTTACCGAAGAAAGCCAGCGGAAAATCCAACAAATTGCCGAGCCATCAATCCCTATATCGTGATTATATAAAGGGTTGATAACACACACATAGGCACTACACTGTCACTGTGTTACGTTGATGTGCGCATGCGGCGATGCGACCGAGCCTGAGCGCGTGTCGCGTGGAACTGGCAAGAGGCTTCGACGGCATATTCAGATTATTTGCGCAGCCGAGAAAATGTAATTAGTTGATAATGAGTATAAACAGTGATAGCCGAATGGTTAGAGCGTTGGCTTTCTTTACAGACGGACCGAGTTTGATCCCCGGCACGCACCTCTCAACTTTTCGAAGTTAAGTAATTAAATCACTCTCTTCAACGGTTAAGGAAAACATAGTAAAAATATAATGCTCTCAAAAGTGTGTGGAGTCCACCCTTTACAGACGGACGGAGTTTGATCCCCTCACAACTTTTCGAAGTTAAGATATTAAAATATCACTCTCTTCAACGGTGAAGGAAAACATCGTGAAAATATAATGCTCTCAAAAGTGTGTGGAGTCCACCAATCCGCGCTGGGCCAGCGTGGTGGACTTAACGCTTTCTCATTGTTAGAGGCTCTGTAGTGAGACCCATGCTCTGTAGTGGGGCCGTAATGGGTTGATGTCATGATGATGATAAAACCGGGAAAAAACCGTCCATAATATCCTCAACGATGTGTGAAGTCTACGGCTCTCTATGGCTTAAACCCATCTCATTCTGGGAGGAAATCCGTGCCTTGTAGTGGGCCGGTAATGGGTTGATATAACATTTTAAAATCTATAACCTTAAGGCTATATGTCATCACGCTTAGAATAGGAGCATAACACCAATGAATAATAAATAATAAATATATGACGACAATACACACATCGCCATCTAGCCCCAAAGTAAGCGTAGCTTGTGTTATGGGTACTAAGATGACTGATGAATATTTTTATAAATGATATAAATACTTATAATATACATAAACACCCAGACACTGAAAAACATTCATGCTCATCACACAAACATTTTCCAGTGGTGAGAATCGAACCCACGGCCTTGGGCTCAGAAAGCAGGGTCGCTGCAAACTGCGCCAATCGGCCGTCAAAAATGAAGAATGTTTCAAAATCAGTTTTTTCCCCCTTTTGAGAGCTTTCGCTGCGCGCTCTGCTTTTTTAGCACTAAATTTTAATAAATATCTACTGGTATTGCTGTAAAATAAACTTTAATTTATTCTTAATTATCGACCATTGTTTTTTTGAACATTAGTATAGTTATAAAACATACAATACAATGTATGACGTGCATAAGTGCTTAAACTATAGCCTAAACTGAATTAAGATTTGATTGGTTGATAACTGTTAAAGTTTCGATAAAATCATGCACGACAAAGTTATATCAGTGGTAAACTCGTTATAGGTGGAGAGGTAGACGTCTCGACTGCCATTTGAGCAGTCCAAGCTCTACCAAGGCCGTATAGTATTTGATGTCTGCATAACACAAGTCGCATGAAGCCGCTGGATGCAAACGACATAAGCCCGTGGAATTTGGTCCAAAAGATTTGTTTTTTTTATTCAACTTCAAGTTTACCCTTCACTGCAATCTGCAGGGCTAGCAAGGGCAGGAGACAAAAACTATATCCCCCGATTAAATCACAATAACAGCATTTTTTATAATTTGTCAATCAAAACACGACATGGGTACAATCGAGAGATGGTACCATTCCTATCATGATATTGATCCTTATAAAAATAAATAGTTTTATAATTAAGATTGATTATATACCTTCAAATTCCTATTTAAATTATTCAAATTGGACCTATCGTTTACGACGAAGTTACGACGGGTATAGAAAAGCAAGAAAAATGCTTTGTGCCGCCCGCCCGCGTATAACATATTTTGGAAAAACCTTTTAAGATATTAAAACCTGTAATAACAGATTTGGTGCAGACAAAGTTGCGCGGGTCAGCTAGTTTGTTCATCACAGCATTGCGTTCACTAAACAGATTCCATATAAATAGTAAATACTGATATACTTTCCCAAGTACATAAGTAACTGCGAGCCCCACACTAGGTGACCTGTATCGTGGGGTCCAAATTTTTTAGATATCCCAAAATTGGTAAACACACTAGTCACTGATTGCCTGTTTTAAATTCTATTGTGTACTTATATAATGTACTTTTTGTTGCAATAAAAGTATATTCATTCAAAATATACGAATACTATGAATGAATATATTGTTAATAACACAGATTATGTAGGTAATGAAGTTTCTCGGTGAATGTGGAAACTGATACTTCATAGGCACGGTTACAGCTAAGGTTACCACTTTCAGAACACCTGATATTGGGTAATGCGATCCGCGTTTGGTGGTGTCTCAATCTATTGGGTTAAACTTGTTATTCAGAAAGGAACGACATAGTATGTATATAACAAAATTAATTTTACTTTAAATATATATCATTTAACTGCCCATAAATGTATAAGTGCTATTATACATTGGCTTAGGAATCTATCCTACAGTGATTTAGAAAAGATTATAAAATTATTCTTCCTACTTCGACAGATTTTTTTAAATAGGCCCAAACTATAGACATTCACATAACACACATGTATACACACACACACACACACACACACACACACACACACACACACATACACACACACACACACACACACACACACACACACACACACACACACAAAGTTTTCTAAGCCAACTTTAAGTTGAACAAAAGTTATTATAAACATTTTGATCACAAACATTAATTTATTAAGTAAACAAAGAAAAGCCTAGCGTAAAGATGAATGATTGAATTAATTAATACACTTTTATTGTACATCACATAAAAATACAGGAAAGACTATAAAAAACTAGTTTACACGATGTATACAATTACATATTACTTATCGCTACATAGCGATCTCTTCCAGGCAACCGATGGCGTACATCACTGCTTAAGACGAGAGATCTATCTCTTCCAGCCACTCCAAGATGTGAGTAAGATAATTTGTAATGTAGTATAGGTCATATATAAAGGTACAATATATATCAATGATAGCTACTAAAAATATACAATTCATCTACATATTAACAAGATTGTATATGTTTTAGTTGTGTACGTTTTAAGAGTTGAATATTACTTGCTTCAACGGTGAAAGAAATAAACTAAAGTAAACCGTCGTCTATAAACAGAGCAATACTCCACAGGGCATGCAAAAAGAACGTCCTGCGACCTGCCGCCCCGTGTCCTTCAATTTGAGGCGAAGGTGCTAAGCCTCATCATCGTCATTTGACGGCCGATTGGCGCAGTGGGCAGCGACCCTGCTTTCTGAGCCAAGGCCGTGGGTTCGATTCCCACAACTGGACAATGTTTATGTGATGAACATGAATGTTTTTTAGTGTCTGTTGTTTATCTATATCTTAATATATATAAATCTCCTGTCACGATGTTTGTCCGCGATGGACTCCTAAACTACTTAACCGATTTTAAATTAAATTGGCACACCATGAGCAGTCTGGTCCAACTTAAGAGATAGGATAGCATATATCTTTAATTATAGTCGCAATTTTATTTTATTGCAAATTATTTGTCTATAATTAATTTACAGTCACATGTTTTATATATATACTACTATACTCATTTAAGGCTTAGCGATACTGAATACTTTAAAAACAAAATCAAACGCAGACGAAGTCGCGGGCAACAGCTAGTATTATATAAAAATCTCCTGTCACGATGTTTGTCCGCGATGGACTCCTAAACTACTTAACCGATTTTAAATTAAATTGGCACACCGTGAGCAGTCTGGTCCAACTTAAGAGATAGGATAGCTTAGATCTTTAATTATAGTCACAATTTTATTTTATTGCAAATTATTTGTCTATAATTAATTGACAGTCACATGTTATATATATATATACTACTATACTCAGTTAAGGCTTAGCGATAGTGAATACTTTAAAAACAAAATCAAACGCAGACGAAGTCGCGGGCAACAGCTAGTATATTATAAGTATTTATGTATATTATTCATATTATAATTATTCATCAGTCTTAGTACCCATAACACAAGCTATGCTTACTTTGGGGATAGATGGCGATGTGTGTATTGTCGTAGTATATTTATTTATTTATCACTACCGGCCCACTAAAGGGCAAAGGTCTCCCTCTTAGAATGAGTGTTTAGGCTGTAGTCTACCACGCTGGTCCAGTGCGGATTGGTCGAATGCACACGCCGTGTAGAACATTATGGACAATTCTCAGGCACTCGGGCATGCAGGTTTCCTCACGATGTTATCCTTCACCGTTTAAAGCAAGCGATATTCAAATTGCTTGTACGTACCAGGTCTCGAACACGGTCTCCGAGAAAGGACACCCACTAGACTATCACCGCTTACAGCTTGAAATAACGCCGGCAACCACGCCCTTCAGATCGGAACACAGCATTACAACATTGCTCCTTAGCGGCAGAAATAAGCATGGCGATAGTACTACCAGTGGCGTGCATAGAGGGTATGCACAGAGTATGCAGATGATATAAAATGAAGAAAATATCCAGTCCAAGGTATAAAAAACTTAAGGATAGGCATTGTAAGAGATTTTAAGATCCTACCTTTAATTATTTATAACTCGTACTGGAGATTTTCTTCATCTTATATCATCTGCATACCCTGTTCATAGCCTCTATGCACGCCACTGAGTACTACCCTAGCCGAGCGCTGTCGCAAAAAGTTTTACGAATATAACCCATAATCCGCAGAAACAAAATGGCATATTACAGGTTTATGAAATGAAAACTTTAGCGCTGATATCCCATTGGATTGGCGGAAATCCATGATATTTTATGAAAATTAAGCTTCATTTGCTATACTCCGCGAAAAGCAGGAGAATCTGTGTGGTGTAATTTATAATTTCTTCAATCCTTATACTCCACACCAAACAGATCTTCGACAATGTACCCTCTACGCACGTTTCGCTCCGAAACCGGAGCATCCTCGGGAGATGTTTACTTTACAATAAAAAGAAATTATAAATTACACCATCCAGATTCTCCTGCTTTTCGCGCAGTGTAGCGAATTTAGCTTAATTTTCATAATATACGCTGATATCCTTCATTTACGTAAAACGTCGGTGCCCCATAATCTGATAGTACAATCCAACTATTGCCATAACGCACTAAAAAGAGAAAGTTCCTACAACCCATTTGCACAACCTGGCAAGGTGTTAAGGCGAATAGTAATGGGATAACAGCGTTTACTGGTTTATAGGCGCGTGAGGTAGCTGCCAAGTGCCAAGTTTGGACATTAGTATGCCGTGGTGATCGGCGTTAAATAATACCAGGGATTGTTGCATTAGAACTGACGCTACGTAAACAGTGAATAACGTTGCGAAAATATCGTGTTTTCCAGCGATGCAGCCACATAATTAAGAATATACAGACACCATCAAAACCACTCCACTTTAGTAGTGTTTAATGAACAGGTGGTTAGTCAGTTCATCCCATTTAGCAGTTAACGGTAATTATTTTAAATCTTAATGTTCTAAACGTTTACCATACAATGGGGAAAATTGGAAAAGTTGGTGAGCTAGCAACATTCCGCGGGTGTGAAATGAGTCGATTTCAATGTTTTTGGACACAATGCACTGCATGCAATAATGAATGAGGGTTCTGTACGCTCTCAATTGTTCACTACATGTTAGCCCTTAAGTAAGTGGTAAGTGATGTTGCAGTCTAAGATGGTAACGGGCTAACCTGTTAGGAGTATGGCGGTTAACTTAAACCCTTTTTTTTTTAATTCCGCTACAAGTTAGCCCTTGACTGCAATCTCTCCTGATGATAAGTGATGATGCAGTGTAAGTTTTTTTTTTTAATTGAGGAGGAAAAAATCCCTTCGGAGTTCTGCCTGATGGCAGGGCATGTCCGACTTGCACGGACTAAAACAACAACACCCTTTCCCCCCAAATCTGCCAGGTCACGGAACCGCTGGGCATTAATTCATGGTGTCATACCCCTAATAGGTTCCTTCGCGACCGCACCGGAACACTAAATCGCTTAACGGCACGTCTTTGTCAATAGGGTATTAACAAGCCAAGGTAGAAGCCTCCCACCAGACAAAAAAATCAACGACGACGAACGACAAAAAAAATATATTTTGTATGGATATAGAAAGTAGATAGATTGAAATCACAATTGAATTGATCAAGTTACATTTATTTGTACGCATGAATACAATTATGTCAATTTTTTTTACAATGTACATAGTTTCTATCATCATCGTTGCTATAATCAATTACATTCACTTTTCGCTGCACTTCATACTTGACGAAAACATGTAAATGTATTATTGTATAGCAGATGTCCACGCGGACTCATCGCTCACCCAAGTAAGAGAGAGACAGATGTCGAACGCCGATTGTGCCTCTTTGTCGCACGTTCCGCGCTCTCGCTTGCACTTCAAGTCTTAAATGGAACGCCTCAGAGCGAGGTAACGCCGCATGTTGTCATGTTTTTTCGTGCGTGCAGCCGGCTCCATCGAATTATAAGACGTTGTCACGTCAAAAATCCAGTTTCTAATTAAAAGCGTAAACCTAAGTACGTAAAGTTTCCAAATATGAAGATGCTGACAATAAAAATTACGTAGCACCTTTATATGGAAAGCGAGAAGAAATGTTCCCAGGCCTCATAAGTGGAGTTATCTAATTTCGGTAGTATACAACAATGAGTGATAATACAATAGGTGACAGTGTAATAGGTGATGCAACCGCCTTTATTACTGAGAAATTTCTGGCGAGTTGCAGTATACGGAAATAAGGAAGTTAACCCCGAAGTTAACTTGTAGGAATAAAAAAGAACGTGTGCGTTTTTATGTACACGCGTTAGAAGTTATACTTCTTAGGGTTAACAAAATAAAAATGAAGAATTTTAAACTAAGATTTTCGTGGTTAATCAACATACATACATACCTACATTAAAAAAAATTGTAGAAAAAAAGGTATCAAATACGTTGAAAGTTCTATTTTTCTTGTAATCTCATTATCGGACAACCAAGTTTCACTCAACATTAAAATTTGAGATTTTTGTACAATTAAATCACCTTAATGAGCCCTAAGACTTCGACAATTTAAAGTGTACACTGTCAAACCTTATAGCTAACTTCGTGGTATCGCGTGACGCTGTGCGCGCGCATCGTGTAAATTAACTCCCATCATTTTTCCCTAACGCCCCAAAAGAAGTATTGTAACTTCAAAAATACTGAAATACTTCAAAAAGAAACAAAAGTATCAAACAAACTTAAACTGATTATACAGACGTCATTATTTTAAGTTTCTTGTTAGTTTAAGTTATATTCTACGGTTCTACGTTTGAAGTTACAGCTATAAACCAAAAGTTTCATTCCATGCCTTTTTAAATTATATTTGTCTTTTCATTAACTTTTAGCCATTTGTCATTTCAAAAGAGCTTGAAAAATAAAGTATTTATTTGTATCAATTGATTGATGTAGTATGTAATTTAGATTTTCGGTATGAGACCATGCCATTACCACTCACATAGGATGTGTACACTTGAGTACGTGATTACTGATTAGTTGATTACAGATTACCTATGAAGCTTATGTAACATTTTTGTATGGACTACAAAAAGTTGAATGCGATACGAGGTTTAACCGGGCGTGGCATTTAGGTTATCAATAAATATCTTTATGTTACAGGTATTATATCATACAATGTTGTAGATTCATAAATATGTTTTGACGGCCGATTGGCGCAGTTGGCAGTGACCCTGCTTTCTGAGTCCTAGGCCGTGGGTTCGATTCCCACAACTGGAAAATGTCTGTGTGATGAACATGTATGTTTTTCAGTGTCTGGGTGTTTATATGTATATTATAAGTATTTATATGTATTATATTCATAAAAATATTCAACAGCTGTCTTAGTACCCATAACACAAGCTACGCTTACTTTGAGACTAGATGGCAATGTGTGTATTGTCGTAGTATATTTATTTATTTTATTTATTTATTTATGTTTTGTAGAGGACGAGGCAAACTGCTGTTTTCATTTCAATCAGGGTGCACAGTACACCGCTTATACCAACGTATAATTATAAATTAACAATAATGCACTGTGCGTGGATATTTTAAAATAAAACCCTGCCTGAAACAGTCCCTCAAGCCAGAAGGTTTTTAACCTGTTACCACAGATTATACAGATTTTAACACTGAGAAGATACAAACCAGCTTTGAAGAAATGGCTCTTTCAAAATTTATTGTATTCAGTCAAGGAATTTTTGGTATACAAAAATATTTTACTAGATACCTCATTGAATTAATACCTTTTTAATTATACCTGTACTAACATTTTACTTAATATTAAGATTTTTAATTTACCTCAACGTTTAGACGTCGATGTGAACGACACAATATGCGTGAAACACAAAATTATAACGAATGATCAAAGTGTGTAGTACCTACCATATTTTTTCCAAATATAGAATTTGAATTTGACAGGAATTTTTTAACAAAATTTTTTAATAAGCACCATTCCACATAACTTTAGGGAAATGATATATATATATATATATATATATATATATATATATATGTCGCAGCCGGAAATGAGTACGGACACTAAAATGAAACGCAAACGCGCCAGCTAGCGGCTAGCATGCATCAACAGTTTTGGCGCGCTTCGACAGAGACGTGACGGGGTCTACTGACTAGATGGGGATTATTAATTAGTTGGGACGCAAGGCAGAAACACGTCGTCACGGAACTGCCCTACGTTTCTCTTAGTGGTTATTATTTTAAAAGTTTGCTATTACAATATTAGTTAAATTCAGTGTAAGAATAAAGCGAGGCAAATCTAAAGGTGTTCTTATTGCACGATAGTTGAAAATTGCCCACACGATGTCGGACGGATCAAGTCAAATTCCGCCCGATCCTACATATATATATATATATTTTTTTTTTCAACTTTAATTTTAACTTTAATTTTATCTTTAATTTAATTCCAAGTTGTGTACACATACTTTGGGTTGTAGCTTAGAACAAAACTTGTTATTACTTATATTTACCTTTAGTTATTACCTAATAACAATAAACAACAATAAATATGCTGCTTGGCACCAGAAAGATGGCGGTAATATTTCGAGGACGAATACAGTCACAAAAGCTTTCAACCAAATCGTATGAGTTGGTGGCACAGGTTTGTCAGTAGTGTTGCATTAGTTCCACCACACCAGAAATGTATAATTCGTCATCATCATCATTATTAAAATGATTCTTCCTACTTCAACAGATTTTTTAAAAAAGGCCCATACTATATACATTCACATAGCACACATGCATATACACACACAAACACACACACAATTTTCGGTTCATATTTGGCCTTCGCAAATATGACCATGTTTCCGAATTTCGACAAAAACTCAAGTGGCTTCCTATTCGTCGTCGCCGGGATATGCATGTACTTTCACTTCTGTACTGTGTGTTATTTCATCTAAAAACTCCCTCGTATTTAAAAGAGAAGTTCACTTTTCTTGGTTAGAAATCTTATTTAAGATCGTACCGTGCGCTGACGCTGTGTATGCCTTATCATAAGACAAAATTTTATGAGCGTTCGTTTAGCGTACGAGCTGTGGAATTGTGGAATGCGCTTCCATTGAGCATACGACGATCCAAATCACTGGCGATATTTAAAAGAGCAGTTTAGGCCCATTATATTGTTAACGACTATTAATAGTATGTATATACTTACTCATTTATTGTATGTTATAGTATTTAAATATGTAAGTGTTGTTATTATATATATTAGTTTATTTTTATATTTATTTATTAATTATATTATTTACTTTTTATCTTTTTGTGTAGTAGTTTATGTATTAGCATGTAGTTATTCGCATGTATGTATTTTAATATTTGTACCACCAGCAGTGTATTCTTCTCTTCTTTTTTTTCCTAATTCTAAGGTTGCCTGGCAGAGATCGCTATTAAGCGATAAGGCCGCCTTTTGTATTACTACTTCTTTCGATGTTTCTGTTTTTGTTATATTTTAAATATGTTAATGTTGTGGTATACAAATAAAGAGTTTAATAATAATAATAATATTTATGTTATAGTGTAGTGCGTAGTGATAATAAATAAAATAAATTATTAATTCAACAAATTGACCGGCACTGCTGGGAGTTCCACAATCCACGGTCCTGAGCCCAGTGACGTGCAGTGGGTCTCTTACCAGGGTATGCATACACGAGGAAAATTGAATAAAACATCAATAGTTCTCCTCCTATACGAGTTAATACATCAATTTTAGGGTAGGCAGTGTAGTGTTTGTGAATATATAATATACATAATATATTATAATATCTATTTGGTTAACATGATTACATATACATCGACACAGACATACATTGTACACGCAATACACTATCTCAAGCGCACCGCGTTAGTTACACGAGAGCTTAGGCGAGAGTGGACGCGTCGAGCCTGTGCTACACCAGCAAATACAACACGGCAGAAAATACAGGCAGTGCTTTTTGCATGTATGAAGTGCACGCCATTGCCTGGGCCGCTTGCCTCCAGCGGCTCACAGCGACTCGCCTGATGCCGTCTGTCCACCTCGTTAAGGGCCGACCTACACTGCGTTTACCGTTGCGGACCTTAGACCCCAACGTCAAAAGGTTCTCCGAGCTATGTGCCCTGCACTTCAGCTTCGCGACTCGCGAGGTATATCGGTAGTTCTAGTTCTACTACGGATCCCCTCATTTCTGATTTGGTCACGTAGAGGTACTCCTAGCATAGCCCGTTGAGTGACTCTGAACTTACGAGGCCTTAGTATGCGAAAGAAAAGTTAGTCCAGAAATAATAAATTCCCACATTGGATCCACCACACATACCACCTTTAAATACTCGAGACAGAGTCATCATTACTTTAATTTTAAAAAAAAAAACTAGAATTGATAATAATTGTAAAACTCCTTTTATGTTACTCTAACGTAATATCAACAACTGCTATGCGGCAGAGCATATCTCTGCAGTTAAGGAAACCTGAGGCTGTTAATCTAGTAGTGCTTCTAAATAAAAATACAAATATGGAAATAGACGTCAGCTCTTCTATGCAATTTGCGTTCGTTGCATCACAGTATAGAGGAAATCTGTCATACGAGCACTTTATGCGAAGGAATCTATCGAATGAACAGGAAATATTGGTTTGTTTATTTTAATCGTTAAATTCCGAAACTACTGAACCGAATTCAATAATTCTCACAGAAGTTACATCCCTACTTAATATTATAATTAATGTCAATGTAAGTTTGTTTGTTACGCTTTCACGCAAAAACTACTTAACCGTTCCTCATGAAACTTTGTACACATATTCTTGGAAGTTATAGAAGTAATATAGGATACTTTTTATCCCCAAATTAAGCTCGGTTTGGGAGAGGGGATGAAAGTGTTTGACGATTTTACACCATAAATTATAACCAATTTAAATAATTATTTTTGTACTTTAGAGATTATAATATGTGTTTAATTTTGCCCAAACTTTGTGTCGATCTGATGAATATGGTTGGAGATAGAGGATAGAACTCCTCAACGGACAACAGCAAACCCCTCATTTAAGAATGAGCGATACTGAATACCTTAATTTTTTTTTTAAACTACAGCTAAATTGAATGCCACATCAAAGAACAACATCAAACGCAGACGAAGTCGCAGGCAACAGCTAGCATATATATTATATTTAAGCGCCGCGCTAAAATATTTGCTGCATTTTATTAAGCTGATATTTGTTTTGATTATTCTAACTTTATGTGGGTCTTCCGTATTTTTTCCGTGAATGCCTTTAAATAAAAACCACTGAATACTTTGATACTTTACACAAGTCTTATAGCAGTATAATATTGGACATCTGCCAATAAGTTTTGCCTCGACAATGGATAACTAATCACATGCAGTCTGCAGTGGTTGTTTCCTCATAACTTCCTCCTGCACATTATTTCTTACTTGTCTCTTATTATTCAACTGTATTCGTATTTACCCGTACACCCACTACGTTAGGGTAGGAAAACAGAATTAAGAACGTACAGAACCCTCATTCAGCTATTATTGAATGCAGTGCATTGTGGCCAAAAACAGTGAAAACGCCCCGCGCACATGTCACTTCGCACCTGCGGAATGTTGCTAGCTTTTCCCAATTTCCCATTTTATGTTAAACGTTTAGATCATTAGGGGTAAAATTATTAATGTCAACCTTTTTAAATATGATGCTAAGACCTCAATTACATGATATCTTAATTATTAATTATCAATTATTAATAAGAGTGTGACATTAAATCCTAATTCTATAATTATTGTAAATCTAAATTATTCTTATGTTTTAAGTTGACAAATTCTAATATTTTGATTTTTTTTTGGATTTCGACAAATTTTATTGCAATGCCCCGGGGGGGCTAAAGTGGATTGGTTTTGGTAGTAAAGTGGTAAAATAATAATAAGAATAGTTTTTATTTGCTTAAAAGTACAAAGATTTTTCTAAAATTACCCTGGACCCCCAAACAAGGATATCCCGTGTCTTGGGGGTCAGTGTCTTCCCATATGTGCATCAGAGAAAACAGAGAATATTTTCCTAATTCTGTAGGTAAAAAAAAAATAGACTATAAATGCGGTTAGGTGGAAGAGTGGGTATTGGAGTGGTTTTGGTAATAAAGTAGTATGTTTTAAGTACGTATTAAAAGTAAATGCTTTATAAATATTGTGTAATAAGACATTTAAAAAAAATACGACTATAAATGCGGTTTGGAGGAAGAGTGGGTACGGACAAAAAGCGTATCAATAACATAACATCATTTGTACGCCTATAGGCGGAAGTTACGCATTATATATTTAAAATTATTTCCTTTGAAAATACAATCAGAAGTAAGTATAGTATTTTTTTGTCTGTGTTAAAATCTAAACAATCTAAAGTTTTATTCGAACATATGATTTAAAAGTACTAACCAACATTAATAGAGTGTATATCAAAAATTTTACTTTATTTTATCTTAGTATACACCATGACTGTTTTTTCGTCTTACAACAGTGACTCGGTTAATCATTAATAAATTAAATTAATAAGAGGTATCCTATGTCGAGTGTGAGAGTAGCGGTGTAGCGGTGTTATCAATGCAATCATTTGCGAATGTTTCGTGCACAGGAAAGAATACTCGGATTGGAAATTTGGATGTCAATAATTTGAACAGTTGCTTCCAAGTTTTTAAATGCAGAAATAAATGTTTTAATTTTTTAGCAATTATTTTGAACTAGCTATTGCCCGCGTACTTCTTCGGCATTTATTACAGTTTTTGACATCTCTGTTTGTTTCCTGGGATAAAAAGTAGTCTGTTACTCTCCGTTCTTTCAACTAACTTTATGCAGAAGTCAAGTTGATTGGTTGCTAGTTAGAGCGTTACGGTAAACAAATAAACAAACTTTCAAATTTATAATATCAAAGTAAGTATATCACTTTGTATATCGGACCGATTAAGACGCTGTCGATGATCGACGATAAAAAAAACGGGAAAAAGAGCACACCTGGGAAATCAGGGAAAAAATGGTAAAGTTGAAAGTTTTAACGAGTTTAAGATTTCAATTGCAAATGTAAATAGCGTATGAGAGACTGGTTTGAAATTTGTGTAAGGTGCCAAGAGACATTTACATGAATTTCCAATAAGTTTTAGTTTCCATATAAAACTAATTCACGCGTATAAAATCTAGCGAGGCTTCATGCCGAATGGCTCGAGAGTGGCTCGAATAGTTTTATGGCAAACATGTTGTTTGAGACGTGCTCGCGAAAAGCATAATGCGGTTAAACACCTCAAGGTTTGTTGACTCTGTTCCAATCAGGGCTACCAATGCAGACTGAAGCTTTCAATATAGGAATAAAAGAGTGAATGAATATACTTTTATTGCACACCACAAAAAGTACATAGAAAAAAAAGAAAAGTATAACAAAACAACAAAACAATATAGTGTACATTATTCGATTTAAAATTTGTAATCATAACATCAACCCATTTTCGGCCCACTACAGGGTACGGGGCTCCTCCAACAATGAGAAGGGGTTAAGGCCCCAGTGGACTAGGGCCTTAACCACTTATACGCTGGCCAAGTGCGGAATGGTGGACTTCACACACCTCGGGCATGCTGGTATCTTCACGATGTTTTCCTTCACCGTTGAAGAAAGTTATGTTTCAATTATTTAAAACGCACATAATTTAGAAAAGTTAGAGGTGCGTGCTAAGATTCAAACTCGGCCCCTTCTTATTGAAGTCGAGCTCCTAGGAACCAACTGGGTTATCGCCTCTTTAAAATTATTGTACAAAATTTGTAAAAGCGTATTCCAATAGTCAAGCCCTTCCGTAGCTTAGAACTCTTCAGACTAATTCACCTTTCTAACAAAAAAAACAAAATCAAAATTGGTTTATCCGTTAGGGAAATACGATGCCACACACACACACATGGAGGTTGATCTTAAACATCATCTGGTTTTCAGTTAACTACTATAGAGAGTAGAGACAAGTATGTAATGCATATAAAATGCGTACTAACATATTATAGCATACTCCGCAGAGTATGGATAGTCATATACGTAGAGGTGATAAGTGAATTCAACAAAATCAATTGAAATCGAAATCGAGTTAGATTTGGTTAATAAATAACGAGAGTTTAATTCCCATACGGTTCTAATCGAAAGTCAGTCTTAGGTTATTGCACATTACTGCAAGAGCCGCAAAAATCAGTCAATCAATCAAACATAGTTTATTGCTAACAAGAAAAAAATAAATAAAAGAGACAAAAACAACAAAGGTACAAGTCAATTAAATTTGTGTAACAAAGGCGGCCTTATCACTTATAGTGATTTCTTCCAGGCAACCATTATGAGGAATTGGCTCACATATGAATCCTTATAGCGGTGCGCAAAACTCTAAGAATATACATACATATTAATAATTACAAAAACAGTACATATATAAAATAAAATAAAATACTATATGGTAAAATAAATAATACTAAAACTATATATAATAATGTTAAAGGTACAGAAAGTAAATGTGGAATATAATAATCATACTTACAGTGTTAAATAATAATAGTTTTTATAACCCGGTTTTTAAAATCGACGTTATTAATCCATTCTATTATTGTTGCTCAATCTTTTATCTTTAGTTACAATCTTTTATTACTTTTGAATATAATTGTAATGTTTTTATTTTTATTCTATGATATCATAAACGCCCTTGGATAGAGAATGGGAAACCTCAACGTACACCAGAAAATCACTCGCATGTTCATAATTATCAATCTATTACCAGCCCGCTACAGGGCACGGGTCTCCCCTCAGAATGGAGGGGATCTCCCTAAAGGCTTTGGCAGGAGACGTAGATTTCACAAGCCTTTAACAACATTTTACAGAACTCTCAGGCATGACAGTTTCCTTACGATATTTGCCTTCACTTGCTCTGAGCAAGTGATATTTGACTTCCCAAAACGCACATAACTCCGAAATGTTAGAAATGCGTGCTAGGGCATTAATTCAGCCCCCAAAGGTAGGTAGCAGCCATGCATAATATTCAACACCTCACAATTTTCGGTTTGACTCAAGAAGCGAACGCAAGACCTCGTGTTCTGTAGACATGCCATATTTCTAAGCACCAGTAAAAGAGACGGAATGTAGGGTGCTCCCCGACTGGGATGCGACTTCTTTCGGAAAGTGGTAGGCATCCATTGAATGCAGAAGACTGGGATTGGAGAAAAAGTTGGCGATGCTCAAAAGAGGTCTATCTCCAGCAGTGTATGCATAATCCTGATGATGAGGAAAGAAAACAAGCGATAAGAAAGTCATGCCACCAGAATAACACGGTAAAAGAAAACAATAGCAATCAAGAAAGTCTATAGACCCTTTCATCTAATTAATAATCTAAATTGGAAAACTCGATGGAAAGTCCAATTAAAACGCCAATATGCATCACAATGACTGCTAACTTGACGTACATCATTATTCCTCGAACGCGTCTTACTAACTAGTATGTCTTGCACAACAATCCTAAACATTAGCTTTCGACTCCCGCGCAAGGACATTTCAAAGTGATCGATTTACGATTCCTGCGGCGTCTGTGCCGTACGGACCTTCGACGTAGAGGTGCACAGAAAAATGCTATTTACGGTATGTAAAGTCGCTTTGAAGGCAAGGCCAAACTTTACTCTGTTTTATTTATTCCATTGCAAGTAAGCCGTTGACAGCAATCTCACCTAGTGGCCTATAAGCCAATTAATAAAGAACATACAGCACCCTCATTCAGCCATTAATGCATGCAGTGCGTTGTGTCCAAAAACAGGCAAAACGCACCGCCCGCTTAGTATTCACCCGCGTAATTTTGCCAACTCATCTTTACCCATTTTTCCCCTTTTACGGTAAACGTTTATAGCATTAGAGGTAAAATAATTCCTATCAACAGCTAAATGAAGTGTGGTAACTAACTACCCATTCGAGAAACACTTTTAAAGTGGAGTGGTTTTTGATGCTCCATTAGTCGTGTACACGGATACTGTATGTTCGTACGACTGTGCTATAAGCTTAATATAGTTCTTCTGTAGTTAGTTCCACGGTTCTAAGCCGCTTGTTTCCAGCGGCTTTCATGGCGTCTGTCCACCGCGTTGGGGGCTGACCAACGCTGTTTACCGGTGCGGGTGCGCCATTGTAGCACCTAGGAACCACACATCCTTCCGTTCTCCGAGCTAACCTAGCTAATTTTCATCACTCTCTTCTTGTTTAAGGCTTCGGCTGTGGCGAGTTACCAGGCTTATCGACAGGAACGTACCGAAAAGCGATTTTACGTTGCCGGCACGATGCCGCGTATAAACCAATTAAGAGTGTGGGTGTAATAGTTGTATTACCGTTTGTACAGGAACGTAAAATCGCTGAAAATGCCGACTGTTGATCTGAATGTTGATCTGAACACCTTGTTTTCACTTTCGTACCATAAAGAATAGAGACAAGTGTGTGATCCGTATAAAACGCGTAACAACATATAACATACTACCACCGCAGAGTAAGGATAGGGATCCCACGAAGCCTTCTAGACGAGTAGACTCTCACTGGCCTATTCAGGTAATCTATACAGCTTCTGTCCACCGTCGTGACGCTGCACTAGCTACACGAAGTCGGCATATACCACTAGATCAAAGGCGCCGAAGTACTGTATCTATTCTTTATATTGCCGTAATACTATATTTTGTAAGTCATCGGCCTACCGTGAGGAAAGAGGGACGTCAGTATTTTTGAATACTACATATTAATTACCACCTTTCGAGTATCATTTGAGACTGTCACTTTCCATCGCATAAAGACTTTCCAATATTATTTATATTTTTATTAGATATCGGATTTGCTGCGTATTACATCTCAGTGCAATATAGGAACCTTTTCGAATCTTTGATAGAGTGTTTATTTTATTTTATTTATTTATTTTTTTATTACACAAACTACTAAAATTATTATTCTTCGCATCCTGAAACTCACATGAGTTTATTTGGACGCTGCACATTCCTCTAAAATCTCATAAGTTTATAAGTTTATCATATATTAACCATTAAAAAGCAATACAGTATACAGCAGGTAGTACACTAATAAAAACTGTGAACTGTGTATATTCTTGATATTTAATACACCATTTCGTATGTGATGATAAAAGTATCGTTTCAAGTGAAATTCAAATTAATTGGTGTTTTCTACATACGGTAATGTCATATATAAGCCCGCAAACCCGCATTGCAACCGCGTGGTAGGTTTGAGCTCTATAGCCCAATATAAAAATTCAAGAAAAATCATAATTAAAAATTCATTTATTCAAGTAGGCCTAATATAAGCACTTTTGAAATGTCAATTATGTCTGTTTGTAGTGACTCTGACACCGGTTTGGAAGGCAGATAGTAGCAGGCTCACCTGATAGGAGTTGTGATAGTTATATTAAACCCATAGGTACCTCTGTGTCTTCTACAAGACGTCGTACCGGAACGCTAAAACGCTTGGCGGCAGGTTTTTGTCGGTAGGGCGGTGACTAGCTAGCCACGGACAAGCCTATCAAAACTGCTTTAACTTTCCCTCAAAGTTAAGGTAGTAGTTAAATTAATTAATTATACTCTACCTTTTCCTATCTCTGTGCACTGTTCAAAAAGTGCCGCCAATTTATCCCCGGGCCTATTTTTACAAAAGACTAGAATTAAAATTGATTTTAATATGAAAAGATATGAAAATTAAAATTTATTTTAATTTTGACAGAAGACTAAAATGTTGTCTACCCCTTTACTAGGCGAACGACCTCCCCATTGGTAGGTAAATCATGTATTTATTTTTTTATTTATATGAATACCGCAAGGTAAGAAGTTGGTTGTCAAGTACAAGTAGGTATTGCATTTTTAGCTATAGATGCTGCTTCGATATTTTAAAGGATGGCTAGTAATTATATTCATCTGGCAAATCACGTAGAGATTGGGTCCCAGGATTTACCAATAAAACTGGCCGATACCTGAGAGTTCATTACCTTATCCCACCGACATAAATTAAAGCAGCGGGGTGGGTTTAAGCACTATATCTCTTCCCTATGAGCGGTAGGGCATTGATAGGCTGTTGTCTTGTTTACATTTGATCAGCGGATAAATTGGCGGCACTATAATATCAATGAGAAGTTATAGACATATCTACGTCTTAGTACCTAACCGCGACCAACAATACAACGTGGTCGTTAACCCACAAGCGAAGATAACAAAGACTAATTTAGCTCATTAGCAGACGCGACAGATTACTTTTAATTGTTTGCGACCTATAAATAGATGGCGGACTTTCCACGAAGTGTTAGTAAATGCACATAATGTCATTAAAATCAAATAATGTAAACTATGGCACCGCACACACGCCAATATTATAGACAAATTCAGCTCTCTTTCTGTTTTCCTAGTTTTATTGTATGTTAAAGTATTTAAATATGTAAGTGTTATAAATTATATACACTAGTTTATGTATTAGTCTGTAGTTATTAGCATGTATGTATTTTAAAAATTTGTACCACCAACAGTCTATTCTCCTCTTCTTTTTTTTCCTTTCAAAGGTTGCCTGGCAGAGATCGCTATTAAGCGATAAGGCCGCCTTTTGTATTCTACTTCTTTCTTTATGTTTCTGTTTTTATTCATGTTGTGGTATACAAATAAAGAGTTTAATATTAATAATTATAAGATTGCGAGAAAGAGAACGCTACTAAGCGATAAGGCTGCCTTTTGAATTCTACTTTTTCAGTTTTCATTCTCATTTTCCTGTCCGTGCCCTTTATTTTTCGTGGTGTACAAATAAGGCGTATCAATGAAAATAATTAAAGGGTTGCCTGTATGTAACATAGTTATATTTTAAGAACGATTAAAAATGTTTACTTGAGGTAAGCAAAGCTTGGAACGCTCGTAGCTTTAGCTTTAAGTTTACGACTGTAGTTATCGCCATTACTACTCACTTGTACGTACACATTTTGTATGTGATCAATGCATCAAAAGTGCCACCTATGTGCCTATTTGAATAAAGATATATTTGACTTTGACTTTGATTTGGTGTAAATTGTAACCTCTTGCTCTATGTTTTGTATGTTTGTATATCTGTAACTACTTTTTCTATGGTGTGCAATAAGTGTATTCATTCATTAATGCAATGCTTTTTTGCTTATATGGAGTGCCTGCTACAGCCTGTATAAAGTTAACATAAACAAATAATATTTAATTTGATTTGACTTTTATTTTTCTCAGGTCTGGTAAGAAGCTTCAGCAATGCGTGTCCTGTAGTGGACCGGTAATGGGTTAGATGATAACGATAGGAATAATAACTTATTTATCCGAACCCGATAACGGGTATGGGTCTAATATAACTGCCATAACCCTAAAAGGTTAGCCCGCTAACGTCTTAGACTTCTGATGCATCATTAGATGCTTCCAGATGAGATTGCTGTCAAGGAGCTCTTAACATGGAGTAAAAAAGCCCGGTCAAGGCAAGTAAGAAATATAATTGCGAATAGTAGTTAGAGTTTGGCGCATCTATTGTAATTTGCAGGTCTTGCAACTCATCTACATTGCGTTACCGTGCCGACGTCCGGCGCAGGCGCAACCAATTTAATGCACGATTGCAAGCGATGATCACTTGAGAACCATCTCCTCTCGCCGCATTCTATCCGATGTATATAGTTACGAAGAGTATAATAAACTAGCTGTTGCGTACGACTTTTTTTAATTTTATTTACTCGCTTTTAATTAATACGTTCAACTACTTAGTGACTTCATTTGTCCTATGCGAAATTTCAACCGGCGATCTACGCGTTGCCCAACTATTATGTTAAATAGCATTTATGTAACCTTAGACCAGTAAAATTCTAAAAATAATAATAATAATAATAATAATAATAAGTTTATTTCAATTAACAGTTACACAGCAAATTAAAAATAGTACAAAATAAGGCAAACATAAGGTAATGTGTATCATGAAACCCAAATTCGATAATACTGCTATAGTGCAAGACTGAGTCGCAGTTATTATCGCCCGTCTCTGGAGCGAGAACCATACACTTAAATTAAATCTAGTGAGATTAATAAAAATAAAAACCGAAAAACTTTTTGAATTAAATTCAATTGAAAGCATTGATAAACTCAATTTTTTTTTTCTCTACTTTTACATAAATACATCCATAAGATTTTTTTTTTTTTTTTTATATATATTTTTTTTTAATATAATTAATTGTACTTAAAAAACTAAATATGAGTGTGTGCGTGCGCGTGTGTTTATGTGTATGTGTATGTGAGTGTGGGTGAGGGTGAGGGTGTGATTGAATGTATTATTGAATAAGGTTTTCAGTCTCATCATAAGTTAGGTTAAGAAGCCAATTCGTTAATTCAATTTTACATTTTCGTGATGTTAATGAGTAAATGGATATTTTTTTATTAATTTTGTTATAAAGCATTGAACTTATGAAGTAAGAGTGGCGACCAGCTAAAGCGGTTCTGCGTGGTTCAACTTGACAAATCCTATCCAACCTACGCTTATTTTTAACAAACTCTGAATCATAGGTAGTATTGCCGTGCTTACGAAGAGTAATTAACAGTCACAACTTTTATCAAGTGGGACAGAACATCGATGAGCACAGATTGAGAATGAAGCAGGTGGCAAGGAACGCCTTGATCCAAATGTTACAAATTTTGTCTTTGAAACATTGACTGTTAGTAAGTTGCAAGACAGCCAGTTTATAACATTAGCCAAAGCTAATTCAGCATTACCACGTGCTTCCTCCCATGTTAAGCCATGAACAAGAAGAGCCGTGTCATCAGCATAACTTATTATTTTGCAATTTGGTAGGGTGAACTGACAGAGCTCATTAATGTATACCAAAAAAAGAGTGGGCCCAAGTACGCTTCCTTGTGGCACCCCAAAATTAAGATTCTTATCATGGCTGGTTAGATCGTTTACGGAAACACTTTGTTACACCTTGGCTCCTCAGCAATTTCATGAAGCACTCAGCGAACTGGGCGGCCTGGTGAGCTCACTCCAGAATCTTAGTCTGGAGCGAGCTCGTCAGGCTGGTGTGATCCAGCGGTGGGCTGCATCAGTGGCCACAAGCATGACATCAAATGAGTCGTTGGAAGCGGCTGTAAACAAGCGTTCCAGGACCGTGGATTTTGGAATTCCCAACCAAAGACACCTATATCTAGCATTGGACGTCAATAAGCTTATAGTCCTTATGTTGATGCATTCCCTTCCCATAATCCCTTTTCTTAGGTATTAACTAATAATAGAGAAGAATAAAATCGAGGTGTATCTATTTCAGTGAGTCTAGTCCCACGTACTCGGTAGTACTTAACCACTTACGTGCATTGAACAGGTTTCGCCATAATGCGATTCGCAGTCAAGAGTAGAATTATTTGCTGGACTGTTTACTGAACAAATTAATACTTATAAATGGCTTTTGGATATCGTTAGTTAATCAAAATCAAAATTCATTTATTTCCAAATAGCCTAACATTAGCATTTGGAAACGTCAAGTCGGTCTGTTTGTAGTGACTTAAAGTTTTATTTTTTTTTTTTTTTTTCTTTTAGAGTCACAGGTTCGGGACGTTGATTCTAGCGAGAAGAAGCCGGCAAGAAACCTTTTACAACATCAGCATTTTACAAACATACCAACAGAGATAGAAAATATACTATGTATTTTATATATTAAAATGATATTAGTTTTCATATCTTTTCGATGTTCAACATCTCCCATCTGCCCAATAATAAAACGAGGTTTACAAAAAGGAGGAATAATAAGTGTTAGCCAATCTGCCTTTGTTTGTACATTTGGTTAAAGATAAAATGGTATCTTAATTCGGACTGGTCAAAATTATGCATAATCTGTGGTCGGTATAAGTTGGAGTAGAAATTCTAAATGACAGGAACCCAGATCAAAAAGAAAGATCATATAAAACAGCGGGAAAAATAGAGGTACAGAGGAGTACAGAGAGAAGTGTCAATGGAAGATTGAGATGTTATCTCTTTGTAGTTCTTGTAATGAGGCCCGCTTCAGCGGATGCACTTCGACCTTCCAGGATCTTTTATGCTCTCTTTTTGTGGTTAATAAACAGTGTGATATACTCGTAAGTTCAGAGAGATTAATGTTTGAGTTTATAATGTGCCACGTTGTAATTAGAGGTACTTAAACGATTAAACGTTGTAAGATATGAATATGGGGTTTCTTTTATAAGTATATTATTTATATAATTGTAAGATATGAATATGGGGTTTCTTTTATAAGTATATTATTTATATAATTACTAAAGGCAATTGGGTCATTCGCCATTACATTATCGCTGTAACAGGATACGTTTCGCGGATGCGCGCCGATAACTGAAAATATGAAAACACAAGGCTGCGATAACAGATCTTAACAGTGGCTGTGTTTATGTTACATTATCGCCTCATAGACTTATCTGAGCACGTAATAAAATGTAAGGCTTGTGTATTGTGTAGCAGATAGCATCAATGTATACAGCTATATAACAGGTTGCCAGCCGTCCTATCGGACTATGATGAGATTGAGGTAATCTCTAGTGTATTTGTGTTTGCGCACGCGCACTGTTATTCTCCCGAGTAGTTGGAGATTGAACACCGTGGCCGAAGTTGGTCAGAAAACCAAAGAGATAAATTTAAAGATGTTAAATGTTACAGTAATTTTATAAAGTGGGTAAATAATTAAACTTTTGGTAACTATATATTCATATTGGCCATATTTTATTAAATTGATTATGATTTTTACAAATACGCTTATAATTATTATTTAATTAATAAATACATTCCAAGAAAGAATTAAAATTATATTTGGTTAACAACCAATGCTCATGACATTGAGTTGGTGAGTGTTTCGGCATAAATACGGGTGCATTTTCTTAGTCTTACATGGATTCGAACGATGCAAAGATACCTCCCGATGTCTTAGTCGTTTATCTGCTCCAGTGGATTAGTGATATTTAGAAAAATGCGCTAATAACAGAAAGTCCTGTTAAAATCATTTTAGATGGTCAGATTTTCTAAAGTAATCAGCTTTTCAAGAAAAAGATATGATAGAAGCATGTCTACAATACACTTTGATTTTAAGAAAAAACATTGCTAGAGGCATTATGCAGAGGCAACAGGGCAATATATTTCCCGCCTGTACAATCATCTTTATCATCATATCAACCCATTACTGGCCCACTGCAGGGTACGAGTCTCCTCCCACAATGAGAAGGGGTTAAGGCCGTAGAAGTCCAACAATCCGCACTAGATCAGCGTGGTGGATACGCTGATCTAGTGCGGATTGTTGGACTTCACACACCTTTGAGAACATTATGGAGAACTCTCAGGCATGCAGGTTTCCTCGCGATGTTTCCTTCCTTCATCGGTGAAGCAAATGATATTTACTTGCTTACCAACTGGCTGAAAAATATTAAATTACTTGCTAATTGACCTCTTATAGGTAAACACAACATTAGCAAAATCAAAACTAAAAATCATATCAACTGAAGGAAGCTAA
Organism: Pararge aegeria; assembly: GCF_905163445.1. Taxonomy (NCBI): domain Eukaryota; kingdom Metazoa; phylum Arthropoda; class Insecta; order Lepidoptera; family Nymphalidae; genus Pararge; species Pararge aegeria. Next base: position 18,334,621 of record NC_053185.1, on the reverse strand, counting down.
AGTAAAAGTAAAGGTAAGGAAAAATAAGAATTTCGGTTTAAACTTGAATCTAAACAAGTTTTCCTGACAATTAGCTCCGAAGCGAAACAGTAGCGTCGTGATAAGAAATCGCACACAACTAATCAAACAATCACCAACTCGGTCAAGGCTCCATGCTCAGAAAACACATAAATTTGCACTTGCCTATTGCTAATTTTTAACACGCAATCTTGTGTCAATGTCTATCCAACCGAAGACCGAAGGTAGAAATACCTTGTTCTTATTATGATGATGAGTTTCTTTAGCAATTAAAATATCACTTGTTTCAACGTTGAAGGTCAATCTGCATGCCTGAGAGTTCTCCATAATAGACGGCCTATTGGCGCAGTGGACAGCGACCCTGCTGTCTAAGTACAAGGCCGTGGGTTCGATTCCCACAACTGGAAAATGTTTGTGTGATGAACATTAACGTTTTTCAGTGTCTGGGTGTTTATATGTATATTTATTCCGGTTAATTTATACATTCGAAGGTGCATAAAGTCCCAACAAGATATAGACCAAGACAGTGGCGTGCACTGGGTTTCTTACCAGGGTATGCATACAGCAGGAAAATTGCATAAAATGGAAAAAATCCTCCTTTTATACGGGCTATATTTAAATTTTAGGGTATGCAGTGCTTTTGTGCATGTACAAAATGCACGCCACTGGACCAAGACATCGGGAGGCATCCATGCATCGTTCGAGTCCATGTAGGACTGAAGTATATCGATAATGCAGTCGTATTTATATCAAAATACCCACCAACTCAATTTAATGAACATATTATGTTGTAATTCAAATATAATTTAAATTGTTTCTTAAAACTATTTATAATTAAAATAATAATTATGAGCGTATTTATAACAGTCGTAATCTATTTAATAAAGTATCTGGTAAATTATGAATTAACAGTTATCAAAAGATTATTTATTTACCCACTTTATAAAACAACTGTAACAAGTGTGTGCAAACACAGGTGATCTCTCTGTTCCTTTAGCACCATAGTGCAATAGGACGGCAGCTTCTACAAGGACGGACGGAGCGTAACCTGATCTCCGATTCACGGGGTTGAATAAACGCCATTATCAAACTCCTCGCTGGTACTAAGAATTTCTTGATTGTCTGATAGTTCAGCAGTCGAAAATGCTAACCGCTAGACAGCAATACAGTCTCATTTTCCCGGGAGGAATCCCTACTAATATTATAAATGTCCATGTAAGTTTGTTTGTTACGTTTTCACGCAAAAACTACTTTACCGATCCTCGTGAAACTTTGTACACATACTCTTGGAAGTGTTAGAAGTAATATATTGTTAGGATTTAAATTTAAATAGCATTATAATTTCCACTTCTTTGTTATTTTTTTTAATTTAATCTTATTTTTGAACGAGACGATCGGTTGTCATTCTCCAATTGGTTAACGCCGGTAGACGCATAACGGCGGGAACCAATCAAATTGCTTGGATTCTACCTGAACGCTAGGAGTTTTGGCGGGAAATTGGGTTTTTTTCTTGGCGGGTTGGATCGTTCTTTGAGAGAGTTATGAAGTGAATTGCGAGGTTGTAAAACGATAAGTTCATATTGTCATAGTTTATAAAGTAAATTAATAAAGTGATATTTGTATGGTATGTTTATTTGCATCTTTTCGTGGCCTCATCGCTATCCTACTAAAGTTTATAATAATTCAGAAGTGGGATGACAGCGTTACCTTTTCAACGCGTAAGTACACGCCCAATTATATAATTTTATTAGCTGTTTAATTAATTTATAATAATATTTAGCTACGCGAAATGTTACTAACAATCATTATGGTTATGTCATAATAACATGTACGATTAATATTTATGTTGTTAACCTAATTGAGTGTGCACGGACTCAGTGCCTATTTTGCAATATTTTTTCAGTGAGTTTTAATTTCATTTGTAACAGTATATTTACATACTCATATTGTAGGTTATATAAAAATAAGATCCCATAAATTACCGAGCTCTGGATCTGATATTATTTTTCCGATAGACATTATTTTCAAATGTACCAAACGTAGGTTTAACTTATTATGGCATTCAGGCTATCGCAAATATGATAAAAATTTAATATTAACAGTCACTTTCTACGTAACGGTGATTTGAGAATTTGTGACATGTTTCTAAATCTTACAAAAAAAAAAATCAAAAACAATGGAATCGAATTCTTTATTTTTCATTTGTATTTATTTGTTACGCGCAGATGTCTACACCCCTTGTTAAGTTTATTTAAAAAAAAAAATCAAACTTAAACTTTGTTTTCTTGTATCTGACCCTACCCGTGGAATATCGAAGCCGGAGCCGACTGAGGGAGCGGAGCCGTAGCTGGCTATGTGCACGCAGATCTTCTCGGGTCCTGAGTCGGGAGCTAGAGCCAAGCCGTGAGCGGGTGAAGATTTAGGAGAGGCTGTTACTGCAACTGCGAGAGCAACAATAGAAGTCGCAGCCGCTACACCGCGCCAGCTATGACTTCGCACCGGGCTACTCCGCGGCAACATTCAAGTCGCAGTCAACGCAGCGACCACGTGTCCTGAGATCAGCGGGCGGCGCGGCGGGCAGAGCCTGGGGCCGGTGCAGTGCATGCTGCCGGGCGGCGCGTCGTGGCGTCGCGAGATATGATAAAAGGTCACGTCGTCTTTCCGATTCTAAGAAATGTTTTGAAATGTCTTAAGGACAGTTTGACGTCTCAACCGTGTAGGTACTGAAGTTCTTTCCAAACAGTTGAACCCAAATATAGTTTCAATTTCGACTCCCTCCACCAAACCAAAGGATAGATGTTTGGCTAAAAAGAAAACAATGATTTTGCTTATGTATACGGTTGGAAAAAAATAAATAAAACTGTCACTCATTTTGCTATAAAGAAACTCCAAGGCCTTGACAAAATATGGTAGGAAGACCTAAATTCAGTTTTGTTACCGGGCCGAAATGGCAAGAGAAATTAGTAAATGTTTTTCCTTGCGAGCAAAATTAGGGCCAGGCTTTAAGGGATATACTTAAAAGGAAGAGCAGGTATAATACCTATAGAAATTTAATTTTATGAAAAGCGATATAGTCGATAGGCGTGCAGTTATTCATGATATCAGTGAAAGGAGTTTAAAATCCGGTGCTCTAGTATTTCGTTCCTGATTAGTTATTGCAATTTTTGATAAGCAGCAAGAACTCGTACCAAAACTATTTGTCTCAGGAAAAGAATTCCCTCTCTCTTTTTATTTGAAAATTAATGGAAAATGGGCAAATAAACGGCACGTCACGTCAAACATTTGTCGTTTTCGGCAGTGAGATTAGGCTGGTGAAGGAATCCTTAGTTAAGGAGTTAGGTGTGGCTCATGACTACGAGTATATACCGTCTTTATTACGGGGATTCGGCAATGTAAAATGATTATAGAATTAGTGTTAATGGAGTATACGCTCGTGTTCTATGTTAAGTTATATTTGGCAATTTGCTAAAAGATCTATATCTATCCTCAAAGATCAGCCATACCCGAAACAGCCCCATATTATCGTTTCTAAAGTTGCAACTAAGCTCCAGTTCATGGATATCGGCAGGAAGATGTCACTTTTGATACAAGAATCTTTGATTGGAATTAGTACGGCATGAGTGGTAGAGATCCATGGCGGAGTATCGGTAAGGGCAAGACTTGAACATAATTTTAAGGGAAACGGCATCGTAAGAAAAAGTCTTGAGGGTAAGCCGACCATGCAATATTTCATTTGTGGTGGTCTCTATCGCTCTGAAAGTTGACATGTCAGTATAACAGTTCCCTTGTTGCGAACCTTGCTGGATTTCAGGCAGTTCATTTTTGTGCAGGGCAAAACGAGTAGACGTTGAAGTAAAAACATCAAACCACTTATGATTATGGTTATTTAAGATAATTTTGATTTAAAATAGAAGCCTGTCAGTTATAAATACCAGGAATAGATAAGCAGAGAATGTAAGAGTTGCTCGATCGTTACAAACATTCTTTTGCGTCTTCAATTAAAGAAAGAAAGAAGAAAAATGTTACATAAATTTGTTAAAGAATAAAAAAAAAAAAAAAAAAAGTGTGTGACAAAGGAGCTGGCTCAGTATAACTGCATACCAAAAAGCGCAGCACTGGTTTTCAGCCAGCCCCGTTGTCTTCGTCGTCACTGAATCCTCACGACTAAACAATAACAAAATAATCAAAAAAAAAGGACAATAACATAGAATATAATATATAAACAAACGAAGGATATTTTTACATTAACATAAGCTTTATTAACCCCTGAAGGACATCATGAAATACAAAATCATCTAAGAGGTAAATCATAAACAAAATCAAAAAGTATGACACTAATAAACATGAAAAACTAAAATCTATAATCAAATTTAAAGTCAAATGTGAGTGTCTTTAGTGTGCATAAAGGAAAAATTATATAAAAGTAGGTAGGAAAAAGGTGCTTCACACCTTTTAGTAATAATTTGTTATTTATTTATTAATTTTTTTATTTACTAGTGGTCATTGAGATTTTTGTACAATAATTTGAAGTATTTTTTTAACTTTATTTGTAGACGTAAAGATCTAGGTTGTACTAACGCGACCACGATGGATATAGAGTTGATATTGAGTTAAACAGCCAATGTACTCTCTTCTATCGACCTTAAAGGTTTATTTATCTAGGAACAATAGAAATACAAAGACGGAAGTAGAATACAATAGTTGGAAAAATCCAAAAGTCCACGCCTCATAATCTTATTCATTACAATAAAATTGAGATTATTTGTAAATAATAATTAAACTACATCTAATTATACCGTAAACAGTAATAGGCTTTTATTCCTCAAATACTAAAGCCTATAAAAAAAAAAACCAACTCGATAAGTGAAGTATTTCGCTAGTTATCGTGACCACAAGATACGGGATCCGCACATACAGACACACGGACGTCCAAGACAGAACTTTTTTTTTTTTTTTTTTTAATAATGTTTTAATTAGTTTAAAAAAAAAAAAACAAAAAGAGATTTTAAAATATTACGAGTGTTATTTAAAAATATTAATATCTTTTCGGCTTGTATGGTAGTACCGCCACTGGTTCTGGCGGCTTCCTTTCCAAGTTTCGTAGACTTAATAGTTTCTTTGATTCCGTGATTACTTAGCCAATAGTATTTTGTTTTTTAATAAAGAGAGACTTCAACGACACTACACAAGATATAAGCTATTTTAACCAACTTTTGAAATAAATATTATACCAAAATAAATTTTTGTATAAATCGAGTTTGACTAAGTGCAACAAAAAGCTTCCAACAAACATAAAACTAACTTTATAGTTGAAAATGTAGGCAAACCTCGATATATCTACTGAATACATCTGCGTCACCTTTTCGATTTTAGAAAATTTTCTTTTTCTCAATATTTGTCTGTTTATATTCACTTATAAAAGCAATAAAGAAAAAAAAATCTGGTGGTGGTGTAAAATTATTATAAACCTACATTCAATTTGCTAAATACAAATACATAAACAAAATTGCACAAGTAAGAATGATATAATAAAAAAAATATATATATATTAAACTAATATCTACTCAATCGTACATAACTAAGAACTATAACTAACAAACTAAGAATACTTAAGAACATGTAAATAAGATAGGTTGTCACACCGTGAGAGAGAAGAAGTACGTGTCAAGGTAAAATAAATGTTGTAATGCTGGAATAGCTTGTAGAGTATTCTAGTATGATTGAGTCTACATTAAAAGGATAGCTTATTAAGAATGTGCGTCGAATACCAATATGATTATATTGCTAAAATTAATTAGAGTTAAAGGGAACTATTCTATGCCCATCCTAGACGATGTGATAGCTCGACTCATAGGCTAAACTTGTTTGTTTTCACTCGATTTGACTTCAGGGTCTACTACCAAGTCCCTACTTCAGTGCTTAGTATACACCTAACTTCGTTTGTCTTTCATATGGTCAATACAATCATGATACCATTTGACTAGCAGCGGCTGTCTTTCAGTGAATGATAAATATAATCTTAGGGTCAGATTGTTTCGGTTAGGTTAATTAATAGTGAGGATTGGCTGCATACACTGCAGCTTTGTACAGACTACAGAGCTTTGTAGGACCTTAACAGGGCTTAAAAGATAACTTATTAATAAAAGATAATAAGTTGTTTCGTTACCTTAAGTCAGATAAAAGAAACCCCGTAGGTAAGCATGTGTTAAAAGCGTTTAAAGCGTTATGAAGGTCTTCCCTACCCTATTGCTAAAGCAGATATGCCATTCCTTACCATTCATGTACCCTTCGTAAAGTCAATTGGCACATGCTCGTTTTTGTAGAGGGTTGCACAAAGTTTTGTTTTACTAAGCCCGATAGCAATACCAACCTCTTTAATGGGATAAGAGCTCTAAGGCAGTATTATGAGTGACGAAGGTAACCATTTCACTTCTCACACATTAACTCTATTTTGCTTGAATAGGGGCACAAAGCATACCCTTATCGCAGTAGGAAGTTCTAGGTTGAATGGCAAAGTAGGTACAGGGGTACAATCTTACCATTCTCGACTCCTTAGAGGCAATGACGGCGAAATATGGTGTAAAGAATTGGGAAATTATTAGGATTAACATTCTGGAAATATTCAGTGGGGACTGAATAACACCATCCAGATAACGACCGCCCGCGCCGGCCGGTAGGACACCATCAGAGGTACTGTCTCAATGCTGTTTCCAAAGGCGCTGATGAAATGATGATGAAAGAACAAACGACTTTATGCAAAAGGGTTAACTTATTAAGATAACTCAATCGTGTATAATGCTATGGATACATATTGCTTATGCCTTTGAGGTGAATGGATCGGATACCAGTAGTAACTTATAATGAGGATTGATTAAAATATATAAAAAAAAAAAAAAAAAAAATTGGATAAAAGTTGGTTCTATTTGGTTTTAGTTTACAATGTTTTATGTTCAAGTTTTGTTTTGTGTGTTTTATAAGCGCTTGATGCATAAAACTACAGACAACCATTTTTCTATTGTTGCAGATTAGACACGAGAATCGATCGGATCGTGTCTTGATGTAGCTGGAATCAGGGACGAGAATCGATCGGATCGTGCCCTGATACAGCAAAAACACTAGAGCCAGGCACGAGAATCGATCGGATCGTGTCCTGGAACTTAAATAGAGAGAGAGAGTATGATGCCCACTGACTGCCACAAGTAAATCGATCGTCTTGTTGGCATGTCTGTAGGGTACCCTGATAAATCGATCGTTCAGGGGATGAGTCGTAATGGGTTATTCGATTAATTGATCGTTCGGATCCCAAATATAATGAATACATTTATGATGAAAAACATTTATCGATCGTTGTTTTTCTTATCAAGTCGATTTATATAATGTTTATGAAGTAGTATGAATAATATTATATTTATATAATTATAAAGGTATAATAGGTCTAGAAAATAATCTTTACCTATATTATTTACTAAAATATTGATAGTTGTGGTTGTTTTGTTAGTTATATTAAACTCCAATGTATATGTAAATATATAGTAAGATGATAATGGATGTTTATAACATATTTTGGTACTCAATTGTTAAAATTATGTCAAGATTGAAACAACTGGCCAAGTTCCGATTGTTAGGATGCCTCCTGGCGACATGTGCGAGGGCGCACACGTTGTCAGGACGGTCGATTGTTAGGATTTAAATTTAAATAGCATTATAATTTCCACTTCTTTGTTATTTTTTTTAATTTAATCTTATTTTTGAACGAGACGATCGGTTGTCATTCTCCGATTGGTTAACGCCGGTAGACGCATAACGGCGGGAACCAATCAAATTGCTTGGATTCTACCTGGACGCTAGGAGTTTTGGCGGAAAATTGGGTTTTTTCTTGGCGGGTTGGATCGTTCTTTGAGAGAGTTATGAAGTGAATTGCGAGGTTGTAAAACGATAAGTTCATATTGTCATAGTTTATAAAGTAAATTAATAAAGTGATATTTGTATGGTATGTTTATTTGCATCTTTTCGTGGCCTCATCGCTATCCTACTAAAGTTTATAATAATAGGATACTTTTTATCCCGACATTAAGCTCGGTTCCTTTGGGAGAGGGGATGATTGTTTGAGGATTATACACCATAACTCCGACAAATTATAACCGATTTAAATAATTATTTTTGTACTATATAACAATTAAAATTATATTTAAATCTAAAAAAAATAATAATATCTGTTTAATTTTGAGGACAGAACTTCTCAGTGGACAGCAGCAAACTCCTCATTTAAGGCTTAGCGATATTACTTGAATAAAGATATTTTTGACTTTGACTTTTGACTTTATTACATACTTTAATTTTTTTTAGGTCTACAACTAAATCTGGTGCCACATCAAAAAACAAAATCAAACGCAGACGAAGTCGCGGGCAACAGCTAGTATAATATAAAACTTCTTGATATCGAATTTTATCACCTTACATCACATTCAAAATTAAAATCAAGTGTCCCCGGTCCCTGCTTGGCGGTCTTTCATCTTCAATAGGATCGTCATCAGTAAACACTTCGAATGTTTTGAATTAGTTTGTATGGAAAAATAATTATGTTTATTTCATTTATTATTTGTACAGGGTGATTCCTTATGAAATACAATTATGAACCCTTCAACCGTATTACGTAATTCGGCTACACTTTTTTTTTTTTTTTTTTTTCTTTTTTTTTTTTAATCTTTATTTATTTGGGACTTTTATGGTTACACGTTGTATAAAACTACCAGTTTCGTGCTACCACGATTTATAGGTTTTATTGAAAAGCAAAAAGAGTATTTTCATTCCATTACAGAGCAATTTCATTTGTACAAAGTGTCGTTTGGAACGGTAAAGCCGTGAGATCTCATCAGTCTCGGTACAGCGTACTCGGTGCTCTGTCAATAAACCGTGGCGAATCCTTGAGGTACGCGAAGTCGGTATTGACTTTAAATTGCTTGACTTTGAGTATTTCGCTTAGAAGCGGCGATAGCCTAGTGGTTTGAGCTTCAGCTCCCATTTGAGGGGACCGAGCATTTCTAATTTAAGTACTTAATTATAATATAACTAGCTGACCCCAGCGCCATCTGTCGGGCTAATTTATGAACCCAAACGTATACCAAAAAAATCATTCAAATCGGTCCAGCCGTCTAGGAGGAGTTCAGTGACATACACACGCACACAAGAAATATATATATAAAGATTTGCTCCAAAAGTAAAGGAAAACATCGTGAGGAAACTTGCATGCCTCCATTACGGTTCTCAAAGGCGTGTGAAGTCTACCAATCCGCACTTGGCCAGCGTGGTGGATTACGGCCGCAACCAGTTTCATTCTTAGGGGAGACCCGTACCCTGTAATGGGCCGGTAATGTCGTAATAAAGATGATGACGATGAACAGAAAATACCGAATTAATAATTTGGTGCAGAAACTTTAAAACTGACGCGGTGTGGCGGTGATATCAACCTACCTACATTCATTCCATTCATTCATTTCCATTCAGCCATTCCTAACAGAAAAACTCGAATTGTCTAGTCGGATTTTGAAAACTGCATATTTTTCATCACTAGTAACATAGTAGTGTAGTAAAGTGAACACATTTTGAGTATATTGTAGAAATACATAAAATCGGATAAACTATCTAGTGACGTTATAAAAGTCACACTGTATGTACCTATACAATTCACCTATACATAGGTACTTGTATATCTATTAGAACGCATACATCGCCCTTCTTACCGATTTACGAATAGCTCAAAACTGGTTTGTGACTCAAATGGGGCAAAAGTTTCTTCGGCGTACGAGACCCGAAGGCCGAGATGTAAAACAAAATAAAAGCGAACTATAATAGCAAAGCTACCTTGCCACTTGGCTTTCCACTAGTGAATCATCCCACAAGTATTTTATAATATTATTATTTAAACATCTACAATTTATAATTCTACAAAAAAAAATGAAACCGATTTCCGAACCGACAATCGTTAGTCTTTGCACCTTGGTGCTAGAGCTTTTCAGGGGATACTTCCCCTGACGAGCTACCGCAATATACCTTATTCTGCTGTCGCTTTCTGGTTGCCGCTGTAATTACAGGCACATGTGGCTTAACACCTACGCCTCGGGTTTAATACTAATAATAATAATACCATAATAATAATCTTCTATCTATCTAGGTATATAGGTATATAAAAGAGAAAGTGTGTGGGTATGTTCCGTATAGGCTCCGAAACGGCTGGACCGATTTCAATGAAACTTATAGGGAATCTCCGGATTGACCTGGCGAGTAATCCTGTAAAGTTTGGTGTCGATCGGAGCACTCCTATTTTTGAACTGACAAACTGTCAAATACAGCTTTTATTTACTATGATGATATAAAATGATTTAATATATTATCAGACTTAAATTAAAAATTTAATGATGTAAGTTTATTGTTTAAATAAAATAAAGCAAAATCTAGCCCGGCGAAGCGGGCTGGGTACGCTAGTAATAAATAATAAATAAATATACCACGACAATAAACACATCGCCATCTAGCCCCAAAGTAAGCGTAGCTTGCGTTATGGGCACTAAGATGACTGATGAATATTTTTTATGAATAATATACCTACATAAACACCCAGACACTGAAAAACATTCATGTTCATCACACAAACATTTTCCAGTTGTGGGAATCGAACCCGCCTTGGACTCAGAAAGCAGGTTCGCTGCCCACTGCGCCGGTCGGCCGTCATAAACAAAGCAACACTTCGCAGGGCATGCTAGAAACACGTCCTTCAACGTGCTAATGTAAATAGCATGAATGTTTTTCCGGTGCCTTGATGTTTATCTGAATCATCATCATCATATCAACGTATCACCGGTCACTATAGCGCACGGGTCTCCTCCCAGGCTCCCACAATGAGAAGGGTTTAAGGCCGTAGTCCGCCACGCTGGCCCAGTACGGATTGATGGACTCCACACACCTTTGAGAACATTATGGAGAACTCTCGGGCGTGTAGGTTTCCTCGATGTTTTTTTTTACCGTTGAAGCAAGCGACCTATTTAAGAAATTTTAAAACGCATAGGTATACCTAAGTAGGTATATGCGTTTTAAAATTTCTAAACTAAAGAAATTCGAACTCGGCCCCCCGAAAGTAAAGTCGGAGCTATCGCCTACCACCTACCGATTGAGCTATCACCACTTTATGTGTATATTATAAATATTTATATATATTATTCATAAACCAGTTTTATTAAAAGTTACCTATCCTAGTACTTGCTTCGCTTACTTTGGGCCTAGATGGCGATGTGTGTATTGTCGTGTATACATATTAATTTTTACTTTTATAGGCGATGGTTTCCAATTACCTTTCATCCATCTGACCATCTGCTTGGTCTGGCATATAGGTAATACTATAGAAGAAAATTCACCGCTGACGTTGGCTTCGAATATGGATAGGAGTGGATGATCAGAATATCCGATCGTGTCATAAAACTACCGGTAGGCTTGGTTTATAAATGTAAAATATTAGGTTCACTGAATGCTATTTGAATATTATTTTCTAGCTGCCAAAACGTATCATTATCAAGGCTAATGTTGACTGAGAACGTGTTGTGCAATTGCACCCGTACGTGCGTACGTGCTCGCATATTTGATTATTACATACAAGCTCCGGTAAGTATAGGCGATAATGAGAAGGAAAGAAAGAATGGAATTTTCTCATTGAAGGGCACCAGACGCACCCCCGCCGCACCGCTCCCATGAGAGTTGTCGGGTCACTGCCCAAGTGCCCACTGTGAGTGGAGTTTATATCGTATTTACTACTTCATATTTCACATAGGCAAGTAACATGTTTATTTTAACCTTCACCATTATTATCATTATAGATACTTACTGTGCAGTATTGGTCGTCATTACTGGGAAAATCCTGTGTTAGTTTAACTTTTTACGGCCACACAAAAATCACTTTTGGCTTTAGAGACTTTACTCGGCTTATGTACAATGCCTATTAAAGTATTAATTCGTCTCGCACACATAAGCTCCTTTGTTCGATTTTCAAATTCTTACACCGTTCAAAATCACAACACAAAACTACACGTCTTCGCCAAACAAACTACTGAACTGTCAAATTGACTTGACGTATCACAGAACTCAAGAGTCAATGGTTTGACGTAAGATTGACGTTACACAGTAGCTGCCATTATGTTGCAAATAGTAAAGATTTCCCATATTTCAGACAAATATTTAGATATTATATAACACTGTTTGATATTTCCTGACATATATTCGGTTTAGTTTTAGTAAAATAATTTAAAAATAAGTCTTAACTTCCAATTGCCAGAGACTCAAAAATAAAATTAATTAATTATAAATATAGCTGATACTATAAATACAACAGTTTTTGTCATAACTTATTCAGTTATTTGCAAAAAGTATTGATGATAGAAAAAATGTATCATCATCATTATAAATACAAAATCACTTCAGGACCGCCTTTTCATCTAGCCTTTAAAAGTGAAAAAAAATTAAAAGTCCACGCGATTGTTTAATTCTTGAAAAAACGCGGACATATAGACAGTCTAGCACAGTTGTTTACGATTAAAATAAAAGGGATTTTATTTTATAAAGCGGTAATATTTAAATGCCAAAGTCTAATATTTCAACTGACTTTGACGATTAGGTCACGTGAATGTAATGCGTTGTCATGTGAACGGAATGTAAACAAATAAAGAGTTCACTTAGAAGTTAGAACTTTCTTTTTGAGGTCTGAAATGAGATATTGATGATGAGTGAAATTGAGCTGTGAAAAAGAAATTTTATGAACAAAATGGGTGGCATGAGCCGATGGTTGGACGTGGTGGTCGGTACTGACGATATAGATATCAATACGTTACCTTCGAACATAGCCCTCGTAGATCTACAAAACGACAATGAATTCAAACTCGTTGTTGGCGACTTGGGGCGAGGCGAAGAAAGCCCCAGATTGAAGGTAAACAAACCTGTGTGGATGTCTTAGATCGTAATACGTGTTTATTGTCTAGACGAGAACTATAACAATTTATTATGCAATTGAGGTTCTGTGGTTGTGATATTACCCATGTATCTGTACTAATCCTTAAGAAAATTGCAATAATTTTATGTAAAGTAGCAAAATTTGGTCTTAAAAGTTAATGTTTTGGCATGCACTGAACTATTGATGATACTTGTTCTATCCCTGGTATTGTCTCCGTACTTGGTCGGCCGGAACCATCCGTTGTACGTAGTGCCACTGGTACGGCTCCCCGCTGGGTCTTTCACAGCCGAGCTCACTCCAGAAGATTAGCAGGCCGCCCAGGTTGCCAAGTGTATATATTGATGATACATAAAAACTATGTTTTACATGTTTTAAGTGCCTACTTATTATTAATTACATAAAATCCCCTGAAATACTGGCAGATCTCACTGGATCTGTAAAAATCTTTAATGCACATGAGCATATTGGTTAAAAATATGCTATGAAGTCGGCATACATCCCTAAAAGTAACAAACAAACAAAATTAGTTTACCCAACATTAAGCTTAGTCAAAATCGTGTACCTTAGAAAACTCAAACATCTACTTGATTCCCTGGGCTTGACTCCGTACTTGGTCAGCTGGAACCTTCCGTTTTACGTAGTGCCACGGGTCCCCGCTGGGTCACTCCAGCCAGCCGAGCTCACTCCAGAAGCTTAGCAGGCCGCCCAGGTTGCCAAGTGCTCCTGGCTCTAACATATCATAAAAAACTCAAACTCAAACATATAACCTAGAATACCTCAAACCATTTTAAATTTTAATTACATTTAAGATCATACGCTAAGTCTGTGTACTATTCTTCTAAATACATATTCTATTTTATTCTATACCAGCGTGCACCTCAGTAGATAATTATTATCTATCTGTTTTCTTATTCTATATGTGAAGAGGCCTAATCACTTTCCATTTTTCTACAAGAAATCAGATTGGTTAGAGAATGACAATTTTCAGTTTTAATGCTTTACTTTAACCAGGGTAAATGGTGGATCTATGATTTATAAACGTCGCTCCAATGAGAGAGGAAGAATGTGACCAGCAGTGGGACATAAATAGGCTGTGGTTGATAAAGCTTTCATGTTTCATATTAAATAATATAAAATAAATATAAATATACTACGACAAGACACACATCGCCATCTAGCCCCAAAGTAAGCGTAGCTTGTGTTATGGGTACTAAGATAGCTGATGAATATTTTTATGAATATAATACACATGAATACTTATACATATAAACACCCAGACACTGAAAAACATTCATGTTCATCATACAAACATTTTTCAAGTTGTGGGAATCGAACCCACGGCCTCACTGCCCACTGCGCCACTTGGCTGTCAAGTTAAATAAATGGTTACTATTAAATTTGTTCATTGTTTGTTGTTTAGTTTAATTAATTGTTTTAATGTTACTGTCATCGTTTTATTGTTTCACTGCAATCTCATTTGGTGCCAGGTGGTTAGTTGAAAGAAGTAAACCTGTTTGGACGATGACAGTCTCAGCAGGGTGGTAACTACTGCTATTGCCACAGCTTTTTAAAAAACAAAAAAAGAAAAGCCACAGCTAAAACCTCACAATAGACAAGACTAGAATATTTAGAAATGATCAGTCACTCACCTCATCAATAGGTTCGGGAGGTGGTCAGAAACAAATTTTTATGTAAGTTATATTTTATTCCAGATATTCAAAGGCGCAATGCAGATATCTGACATATCATTACCAGACCTGCCACTAGGCGTGGTGAGCTTATACACAAGTGAGACGTCACCTCGGAGCACTCCTCTGATAGCTGTCGCATTTAGCACCTGTGTTTACATTTATAGGAATTTCAAGTTGTTCTATAAATATTATCTGCCCACTGTTGAACTGAATGCCAGTGAGATGGAAGTGTGGAACAAGGTAACTATACTTAGATCTTATTGTAAGTTAGTAAGAGTAATAGAGTTTATTTTTGTATATGAGGCTTGTTCTTGAGGACAATTGTGCCTAATGGAATGCATAGATGTTGGATTTTAGATGGTTGGAGTGTGCCTATTTCTTTTGCCTTAAAGGTTTATTTAAAAACCTTTGAAATCAGTTCTTGTTAATTTCCAGGGGCTATAAAGTTTTCCATGATGATAACTAATTAGCCTACTATATCTGCACTACATTCTGACTAGATATTATGTTGCAGCAGTTTAGCCAATCACAACATATAATAAATACAAATAGCTATTTATTTTAATATATTAAAAATATGTCTCCATGCAACACATTTAGTAACATGACAAATTAACAAAAGGTAAAATTATGTTTTTCAGTTGACTGACCCAGCGAACCACAATGAAGAAACAATACTGGCACTTACAGAAACTCTCCACAATATGCCACCAAAGATACTAAGCATACAGTCTCGAGATTTCCTAGCTATGACTCTAGAACAGCAGTTAGAGTTTTTGGAAAATTCCACAGATCTACCGAAAAAACGGGACAGAGAGATTGCGTGTATCACAACATTGAGGATGAGCTCTGTTGATAGATACTCTGTGAGCTGTGTGGTTGTTGGTACTGAGGATGGGGAAATAATTGTGTTGGATCCGCAGACTTTCACTCAGATTTGTTTAGTAAGTACGTTCATATATTTTAGTCTCTTGAGAGTCACCCAACTGGGTCGCCCAGCAATTTAGCATTAAAACCATTGAAGCATTGATAAGGGGTACATGCTTTATATAACTGTGATACCCTTAACAGTTTAGCTTGTTACCATCTTATACTGCTTCAATACTTACAACCCGGTGAGATTGCAGACATGAGCTAATTTGTAGTGGAATTTAAAAAAAACTTATTTCTTACTATGTCATTGCTGTATAAAATATATTTTTAAGTAACAAGTTCTTTACAACATAAATTTTGAACTTTTTGACTTCTCTAATAACGCTTCACTTAAGTTAACTAAAACACATGTGAAGTTATTTCAAAAACCACAATTAATGAATTAAAACGAATGCTAAAGTTTTCAGTGAGTTTTTTGTGAAGTTTGATATTAATTGCAAGAATATCTGTGATGGCTCTTAAAATCAATAAATTCAAAATTCAAATTCAAAATTCAAAATTCATTTATTTCAAGTAGGCCTAATACAAGCACTTTTGAAACGTCAAGTCTGTCCGTGTGTAGTGACTCTACCACCGGTTCGGAAGGCAGATTCTACCGAGAAGAAGCCGGCAAGAAACTCAGCAGTTGCTCTTTTCCAACATCAAAAATTTACATTTTATATTTTAACATTCATTTTTCTATCTTGTGAGAGATGAAAGCGGAGCCGGATGCTTCCAAGCAACCTTGTCATTAAGAAACTCATCAATTGTATAATAACCTCGCTGTAATAAATGTGTTTTAACACATTCTTTAAACTTATGCATTGGTAGGTCCAAAATTACCTTAGGAATCATATTATAAAAGCGTATACTCAATCCCACAAATGACTTCTGCACCTTTCGCAGACGATATGCAGATATGTCACTAATTTATGACCAATATAACCGACCGACTTTGTAGTGGGATTTTAATATACTGTGTGTACTTACTTCAGGTTAAGTTGTGTACAGTAAAGGAGACTCCGTACCAAATGGTAGCTACTGGACTTTATAATGTAGACTACAGGATTACTGTAGCCACAAGGTGAAAAAAAAAACAAAATTGCTTAAAAGTTTTCGGCACTAGTATTGCAAAGGCATTTTACAAGTAATCTGCACTTTATGTTTTTCTTCTTGCCCAAACGTGATGTGGGGTTGGCACAACATGTCTCCTTCGAACTTGAAGACAGGCTAGTCGTTTGGGTTTTGGATAATTTAATAGTATATATAATAGTATATATTAGTATAATAATTTAATTCATACACAAACTAAACCACAAAAGGATCACCCCATTCGCTTAAGGGAAATATAAAAAAATCAAACACGCTTAAAATAATTTAAACATAAATAGCTTTTTATCACATTTGCTCGTAACGTAGACCTTATGATATCGATATAAGACTCATAATCAAATATATTAGACACGCGTGTTTTATTTACCATTACCGCACTTGTGTTTTATGCACTTGTGTCTCTTGTGTTTTATATTAATTATAAAAAAATAGTATGGATTAAGATTTTCACAATATAATCATCTGAGTGTTGTTTTGCAGGGAGAAGTGCGTTTGCCTAATAAAGAGGGAGTGGAAGGAAGGTCGACTGCTGTTCAGCACAGAAGAACACGTCGTTGCTATAGAAGTCTTGACAGCGGATAGTAGTATCATGGTTATATGCACCGACAACACCCTCGCTTCTTACAGTAAGAAGGTAAGCACTCCGCAGTAGCAAAGTAAGTTCTTTACAGTGGAATGGTAAGTTCTTTACAGCAGTAAGGTAAAATCTTTATAGTTCAAAGGTAAGTTTTTATAGTAGAAAGATTAGGTTTATGTTAGACATGTGAGAATATATTTAGTGAACAGGTAGAAGGTGTTTATCTGTAAGCGTAGTGGCGTAACGTTATTTATACAAAACAAAGCAACACAAAGGGAGTTTAAGCAAAAAAGATGTACTAGGAATTACCATAGTCACGAAGTGCGGGAGACCTGCCATATTTTTCAAATCTTGGCAGCTTACTTGATTACGAAATGGCATCCCCTTCTGCATTGCGAAGCCGTGGCTAACTTCGCCACTCAATACAACGCCAATGAAAATGTATGACATAATATTGCGATAAAGGCCTTAACCACCTAAAGAATTCTTACAGTAAGCGCAGTATGTGATGGGCCGTAACGCATTGAATTTTAAAATTCCTATGGTATATTATGCGCTGCCGTATAAAACCTACTTAAGTATTACAAGTTTTTTCTGCCATCCTGCATCATTCTATGCGCTAGCTGTTAACATTATCACCAAGTAAGGTATGTTCTTCAAAGGTAAGTTCTTGAAAGGTAAGACATATACAGTAGGAAGGTAAGTTCTGTAAAGTAAAAAGGTAAGTTCTTTAAAAAAGATAGTGTAGAATATGGTTTTATTAAATTTACTTCCTGTTTGTTACGGTACATGCGGCTTCCATGTAGAAGTTTTACCAATTCCAAATTTGAAAACTACGGGCCTACATAAGACAACATGTTCAGTATAGGGTCTTCATTGATTGATTTTGATTATGAAGTGTTTCTTTTCAGGGTAAGAGGCAATGGTTAGTGAATCTTGAGCATCGGCCAGTAGCGATGACACTAGTGCCAATCCTGCACTTGGGTGTGACGTTGGTAGCAGTCGCCCTGGCCTCCGGACATCTGCATCTGTACGACGGGAAAGCAAGACGTGACTCTATGTTCTTGAGAGGTAAGTTAAGTTTTTGTAAAACTTTACTCTAAAAGAGCAGAACCAACGTTTACTCAAACGATGATGTTACGCATATCGCACGATATGCTTAACTGGTTTTATGAACAGTACTAGTTGCAACACAATCATAATTTTTTAGAACTACCCTCGCTCATCAATAATATTTTGTATGTAGCTTTAAGAAAATACTTACCTACTCATAATTCCGAGCGAATTTTCCGGGCGATTGGGTTTCCGTTACGCCGTAATAGATGCATTATTATGTT
This sequence comes from Pararge aegeria, assembly GCF_905163445.1. NCBI lineage: Eukaryota > Metazoa > Arthropoda > Insecta > Lepidoptera > Nymphalidae > Pararge > Pararge aegeria. The sequence goes on along the minus strand of NC_053185.1, from coordinate 18,315,982 downwards.
TATTTGTAAAAAATATCTTTTTCTTAAAATAAATAATAGCACTGGTAGCAGGCACAACTAGCTGATCTGTCCTATGGAAGGAAATTCACCGCAAAGGCCTGGAGTGCCCTACCATCGTCTGTTCTCCCCGATACCTGTAATCTGGGTAACTTCAAATCAAAAGTGAATAGTCAAATTCTAGGCAAGCGCGCCCCATCTTAGGCTACATCATCACTTACCATCACATGTGATTGCAGTCAAGCACTTGTATTAAAAAAATATATATATTTGATTTTCCTCTTAGGCCTTCATTCAACCAAAGAGATTGCGATCAGATATCTAATCGTTACCAATTACAAACGTGACATTTTGATAAAAAAAAATGCATTTTCCCTTTTTTTATTTTGCTCTAAGTCCTTCCTTCATACAACCAAAGAGATTGCGACAGATATTTAATCGTTACCACTTTAACAAACGTGACATTTTGATCGTTTCTGTATTGTTGTTATAATTTTATTCCTTAGCTATTTGCAGATTGAAAAATTAGTCTTTTTGTTCAAACACTATAATAAACAAAAAAAGAAAAATCTCTATGTTATTGCAGATGTGGTCTCAGTGATGAAGTTCGGCCAACTCGGACAAGAGGAGCATGTTTTTATCATTGTCACTTCTAGTAAGTATTTAAAATTTATTTAAACAACCTATCTAGCCAACATAATACGTCAGTGGTGCAAATTAATTAAATGAAACAACTTAACTATATTTTTTCGCTTAAATTTTCTAAGATATTCCTTCATACTATACTTAATTAGCCTCAAGAGATGTTACTTACGATAATAAATAATGATTGAAAATAAATTTTTCATCAACGCCAGTAAAGCGGTACAGCGTCATTGGTCAATAAAACGATGGCGGGAAATCCCCGTTAACATTAACAATTTAAAAAAAATATATAAATAGTAGGAACTTACTAGTGATAGACCGAGTACTTGTTTATTAATTAGTCGAACTTTGCCAAATAACTCTGTTTAAATGCGAGAGTTATTCGGCTAAGCACGAGTCAGATAAAATAGCACTAGCAACCAATTTCCCTATTTAATTATGTTAGGCACGCAAATGAACAAGTGTATGTTCTATTATTCAATTTATAGAAATTCAATATCAATTGCCATAAGATTTGTTTAAAAGGTAACGACGTGTACACGATTCTTACTAAACATGCATAAACGACACCTGCGTCATTTGCGACCTGTTTACGAGACGTACTAAACTTACATAAACGACACTTACTTTCTGTATAAGAGAAGTACTAAACTTGCACAAAAGACAATTGCGACCTGTATATGAGACGTAGAAAGCTCTATACGAGACAAAGTAAACTAGCACAAAATATACTTGCGACCTGTATGCGAGTCTTACTCAACATGCATAAAAGACACTTGCGACCTGTTTACGAGACGTACTAAACTAACATAAACGACACTTGATTCGTGTATACGAGACGTACTAAACTTGCATAAAAGACACTTCTTCCTGTATATGAGACGTACTTAACTTACCTAAACGCCTCTGGCTTCCTATATACAAGACGTACTAAACTTGCATAAACTACACCTGCTTCTTGTATATGAGACGTACTAAACTTACATAAACGACACTTACTTTCTGTATAAGAGACGTACTAAACTTGCATAAAAGACACTTCTTCCTGTATATGAGACGTACTAAACTTACCTAAACGCCTCTGGTTTCCTGTATACAAGACGTACTAAACTTGCATAAACTACACCTGCTTCTTGTATAAGAGACGTACTAAACTTACATAAACCACACTTACTTTCTGTATAAGAGACGTACTAAACTTGCATAAAAGACACTCCTTCCTGTATATGAGACGTACTAAACTTACATAAACCACACTTACTTTCTGTATAAGAGACGTACTAAACTTGCATAAAAGACACTTCTTCCTGTATATGAGACGTACTAAACTTGCATAAACTACACCTGCTTCTTGTATATGAGACGTACTAAACTTACATAAACGACACTTACTTTCTGTATAAGAGACGTACTAAACTTGCATAAAAGACACTTCTTCCTGTATATGAGACGTACTAAACATACCTAAACGCCTCTGGTTTCCTGTATACAAGACGTACTAAACTTGCATAAACTACACCTGCTTCTTGTATAAGAGACGTACTAAACTTACATAAACCACACTTACTTTCTGTATAAGAGACGTACTAAACTTGCATAAAAGACACTCCTTCCTGTATATGAGACGTACTAAACTTACATAAACCACACTTACTTTCTGTATAAGAGACGTACTAAACTTGCATAAAAGACACTTCTTCCTGTATATGAGACGTACTAAACTTACCTTAACGCCTCTGGCTTCCTGTATACAAGACGTACAAAACTTGCATAAACTAAACCTGCTTCTTGTATATGAGACGTACTAAACTTACATAAACCACACTTACTTTCTGTATAAAAAACGTACTAAACTTGCATAAAAGATACTTATTCCTGTATATGAGACGTACAAAACTTACCTAAACGCCTCTGGCTTCCTGTATACAAGACGTACTAAACTTGCATAAACTACACCTGCTTCTTGTATATGAGACGTACTAAACTTACATAAACCACACTTACTTTCTGTATAAGAGACGTACTAAACTTACATTAACCACACTTACTTTCTGTATAAAAAACGTACTAAACTTGCATAAAAGACACTTATTCCTATATATGAGACGTACAAAACTTACCTAAACGCCTCTGGCTTCCTGTATACAAGACGTACTAAACTTGCATAAACTACACCTGCTTCTTGTATATGAGACGTACTAAACTTACATAAACCACACTTACTTTCTGTATAAGAGACGTACTAAACTTACATAAAAGACACTTCTTCCTGTATATGAGACGTACTAAACTTACATAAACCACACTTACTTTCTGTATAAGAGACGTACTAAACTTGCATAAAAGACACTTATTCCTGTATATGAGACGTACAAAACTTACCTAAACGCCTCTGGCTTCCTGTATACAAGACGTACTAAACTTGCATAAACTACACCTGCTTCTTGTATATGAGACGTACTAAACTTACATAAACCACACTTACTTTCTGTATAAGAGACGTACTAAACTTGCATAAAAGACACTTCTTCCTGTATATGAGACGTACTAAACTTACCTAAACGCCTCTGGCTTCCTGTATACAAGACGTACTAAACTTGCATAAACTACACCTGCTTCTTGTATAGGAGACGTACTAAACTTACATAAACCACACTTACTTTCTGTATAAGAGACGTACTAAACTTGCATAAAATACACTTATTCCTGTATATGAGACGTACTAAACTTACCTAAACGCATCTGCCTTCCTGTATACAAGACGTACTAAACTTGCATAAACTACACCTGCTTTTTGTATATGAGACGTACTAAACTTACATAAACCACACTTACTTTCTGTATAAGAGACGTACTAAACTTGCATAAAAGACACTTCTTCCTATATATGAGACGTACTAAACTTACCTAAACGCCTCTGGCTACCTGTATACAAGACGTACTCAACTTGCATAAACTACACCTGCTTCTTGTATATGAGACGTACTAAACTTACATAAACCACACTTACTTTCTGTATAAGAGACGTACTAAACTTGCATAAAAGACACTTATTCCTGTATATGAGACGTACTAAACTTACCTAAACGCCTCTGGCTTCCTGTATACAAGACGTACTAAACTTGCATAAACTACACCTGCTTCTTGTATATGAGACGTACTAAACTTACATAAACCACACTTACTTCCTGTATAAGAGACGTACTAAACTTGCACAAAAGACACTTCTTCCTGTATATGAGACGTACTAAACTTACCTAAACGCCTCTGGCTTCCTATATACAAGACGTACTAAACTTGCATAAACTACACCTGCTTCTTGTATAAGAGACGTACTAAACTTGCACAAAAGACACTTACGACCTGTATATGAGACGCGACCTGTTTACGAGACGTACTAAACTTACATAAACTACACTTGCTCTCTTAATACGAGACGTCCTAAACTTGCATAAAAGACACTTGATTCGTGTATACGAGACGTACTAAACTTACCTAAACGCCTCTGGCTTCCTGTATACAAGACGTACTAAACTTGCATAAACTACACCTGCTTGCTATAAACGAGACGTACTAAACTTGCATAAGCATAACTGGCTTCCTGTATACGCTACGTACTATATTTGCATAAACGACACTTGAAGCGGGAGCAGAGTGACAGCTCGCTTGAAGCCCGTGCATGTATAAACCTGTTTCGCTTCTCGAAGGATGTAAAATATTAACCTAGTAACTAGGCCGAGTACTCTGTTTGGCGACAATGAAACCGAGGAAAATTAGGTACTCGGTTTCTCGGCTTAATAGTACAGGTCTATATACTCTAAAGCCTAAAATTAATAAAATAATAATAATTAAACATGAAACAAATATTAAAATAAATATAAAACAAAATGTTAGTAACGAAAACCACTATCCTATGTTAGTCAACTTATACCCTAAACTATACCGGCCCAACAAACCAGGCTCTTGATGTGGCCCTCCTTTAGCCCGTGTGTGCACCATTCCAGCACCTCCAGATTATTACCTGGATCGACAGCTTTACGTGCTTTTTACGGCACGAAGAAAAACAACGCTATATGCCTAGCTGCTCCATTACTAATTACAGATGGCAACCTGTTGCTGAAAATCTTAAAGAGGACGGCTGACTTTAACCCTCACGCCGCCGGCATCGAGCTCACCGGCGCCCCGGTCGCGCAGAAGCCATGGCTCATACCGAAGAAGTCGAAACTGTTCCTGGAACAGTCTGTGAGGGAGCGAGAGACCGCCGTAGGTTGGTATTGACTTAACTTATATTTATCACACGACAAGGCTGCTTGGAAGCAGGCCACTCCGCTCTCATCTCTTACAAAAAAGAAAAATTCTAAAGATTGTTAAACTTTAAAATGATGTTGGAAAAGAGCAATCTGCTGAGTTTCTTGCCGGCTCTTCTCAGTGGAATCTGCCTTCCGAACCGGTGGTAGAGTTACTACAAAAAGACGTGACGTTTCATAAGTGCTTATTAATTAGGCCTACTTGAATTTTGAATTTTGAATCATATACTAGCTTCTGGCCGCGACTACGACTCCGTGGATTTCAGAAATAGGTCTAACGCTTCGCTCGTTAACAATTTGTGTCCTTTTCCATAGTATAGGTGACATGCATACCAAATTTCAAATCTGTCTGCCCGCGGCTTAGTTCGTAATTTTTTCCCTCGGGATCTACTTAAGGAATCGGGATAAAAGATACCCTATGTTCTTTTCCATGTCAAAGGCTACATGCATGCGAAATTTCATCCATTTTCCATCCAAAAATCTGCCGTTTTTGCGTGATTGAGTAACAAACGTCCAAACATCCACACTTTTACAATTAAAATATTAGTAGGATTAATTAGACCATCATTATCATCTCATCATCATTACCGGTCCACTACGGGCCACTAGTTGTACCCAACTATAAAAAAATGGCATTTCAAGGTCATCAGCTGTAATATGTGCTAGGTGCGGTAAAGTTGCTTGAAGCATAATGTGAATTGACTATACTTTCAAACATACGTGAGATCTAAAATTTGAAACACCCACCCCGTTCTTAACAAAGTGTGTAATTAAAACCGAAATAAAACTTCGCAAGCTTTATATGTTATATAGTTTTGAGTAAACCATTGCCATAGTTTTTACTTAAAAATTAAAAATTTTTGATGTTGGAAAAGAGCAACTGCTGAGTTTCTTGCCGGCTTCTTCTCGGTAGAATCTGCCTTCCGAACCGGTGGTAGAGTCACTACACACGGACAGACTTGACGTTTCAAAAGTGCTTGTATTAGGCCTACTTGAAATAATTTTTTTTTTTTTTTTTAAAGAAATCAGGTACAGCCCTAACATCACGTGCAAAATTTAAATCAAGTGACGCGTCGCATAGAGGTACTATGCGTGTCTCGGTCTTTTATTTTCAATAGGGTTGTCATAAGTGTAAAATATGTTTATTTTTGCATTTTATTTGTGCATTTTTAATTTAATATTTTTACAGGGTGATTCCATATCAAATATACTTATGCATTCTTCAATATTATTTCGTAATTCGGTTACACGTGGCGTACGCATGGTTATTATTTCTAGCGATGCACGAGAGTTTTCAACACGAGCTGAACCGACTGAGGCTGTTGGCAGCCAAAACGCTTCTGGAAGCGCACACCAAGTCTGACAACTTCATAGGCGCGGGCGTTATGGAGCCTATCAGATTATCAGCTGAGGTTTGTATTGTTTATAAATAAATAAACTACAACACAAACTCCACTCCAAAGTAAGCGTAGCTTGTGTCATGGGCACAAAGTGACTGATGAATATTTCAATGTTTAATACCTATACATAAATGCTTATAATATACAGATAAAAACGATACTAATGTTAGCTACTTTTGTTTCTACAGATTTGATACAATTTTAGAACACATAAGCTGCTACAGCTGACTTGACGTTGACGTATCAAAAGTGCTTAAATTCAAATTCAAAAATGTTTTATTCATGTAGACCTTATTACAGGCACTTATGAAGCGTTCATACATTTAACATGTTGGTGATAACTGCATTCGTTAACTTAAAACTAAAGCTAGGAGGGTTCCAAACGCGCCCTGGTCTAAGAAGAGCCCACAACAAACTTGCCAGGTTTTTTTTTGTTATCACCATCTCACAGTCCAGTTAATGTTGAGCTATGAAGTAAGAGCAATGCATACCCAAGCTTTTTTATCATACATGTAATCCTTAATATTATAATAGGATTTTTCTACAAGCTTACGTTTTATATGAACTTTGAACTTATTGAGAGACATCTCAAGGATTTCATCTGGTAATTTGTTATAAAGAGATATACAATTACCTTTTACCCTTAGCTTATATTAGACCTTGAAATAAATGAATTTTGAATGAAACATTTTATTCATTTATTAGTTAGTTTTTAATAATTTTGTGCCTACATCCAGGTCGAAGGGTTGGGCCCGGTGTTCCGCGTGACTCTACAAGTGGAAAACACTTCCGCGGATAAAGCGGTCGTCGGTCTTTCCGTGCTATTCAATGTGCACTCGACGAATTACAAAGTCTACAATCCTTATATTAAGGTAAATATATACTACCCTCGCAGCAGAATAATCCCTACTAATATTAAAAATGTTAATGTAAGTTTGTTTGTTACGCTTTCACGCAAAAACTTCTTAACCGATCCTCATGAAACTTTGTACACATATTCTTGGAAGTGTTAGAAGTAATATAGGATACTTTTTATCCCGACATTAAGCTCGGTTCCTTTGGGAGAGGAAAAGAAAGTGTTTGACGATTTTACACCATAACTCCGACAAATTATAACCGATTAAAATAATTATTTTTGTACTATAGAGGTTATAGTATGTGTTTAATTTTGCCAAAACTTTGTGCAGATCTGATGAATGTAGTTTGAGTTTGAGTACAGAACTCCTCAGCGGACAGCAGCAAACCCTTCATTTAAGGCTTAGCGATACTGAATACTTGAATGAAAGTTTAATGCTACATCAAAAAACAAAATCAAACGCAGACGAAGTCGCGGGCAACAGCTAGTGTAATATAAATTAAAATTTAAAAAACCCTGTGTTTCAATATCGTCATCATCATCACCTCAACCAATTGACGTCCACAGCTGGACATAGGTCTTTTGTACGGAGTTCCACAATACACGGCGATTCGCCTGATGTCATCTGTCCACCTCGTTGGGGGCTGACGTACGCTACGTTTACCGGTGCGGGGTCGCCATTCCAGCACCTTAAGACCCCAACGTCCATCGGTTCTCCGAGCTATGTGCCCCGCCCTTTGCCACTTCAGCTTCGCGACTCGCTGAGCTATGTCGGTAACTCTAGTTCTTCAACGCATCTCCGTATGTATCTCTACGTGATCAAATCTTCTGATTTGATCACGTAGAGATACTCCTAACATAGCTCTCTGCATCGCCCGCTGAGTGGCAAAAAAGTGTGGAAAAAAAATATTTTTTTCTTTTTTTATTGTTTCAATATAGTGTACATTATTCCACAAGTCAAGCCCTTTCATATTGCGGGAGTTGTGAAAAAATATGCCATTTTCCGGTGGCGGCCATATGAGACCGATTTACATCAAACATAGCCAGACACTCCCGCAAATACCTTAAAAAAAACCATATAACAGAAATACGATGCCACAGACCGACATAAAAACAAGCAAACTCTTGTAATTTTAAACTATTTCCCAATATTTTAAAAGACAGACTTCGAACTGGTTTGTTATGAACTAGTTTGCGCGTATTTTTGCAAATTAAGTTTTCTATTGTTGCTGTTTACTGTATACTAGCTTTTGCGCTGTTCTTTGTCCTCGTTTATTACGGTTTTTTTACAAATTCCGTGGGAACCGCTTCTTTTCCTAGAACAAAAAATAGCCTATGTTACTCCCCGTTCTTTCAACTTTCGCTCCGTACCCTCAATGTGATAGCCGAGAAGACGGATTTATTTTGTTGCACTCTGAGTGGACTCAGAAATATAGCGATTTGGATTTTATCATATACACTATAGTTATATATATTATTAAAATTTACATAACATGCTGCATTGTCGTATTAGGATAACTTTTTCCTGTAATGACAAAAATGTAAGATGGGAATAAATAAATAATAAATAAATAAAACTATCTCTGATACAAAATTAGAGTAATTTGGTTGCTAATTTAGGAAGTAAAAAATAAATATACTACGACAATAAACACATCGCCATCTAGCCCCAAATTAAGCGTAGTCTGTGTTATGGGTATTAAGATGCCTGAAGCTTTTTTTTATTAATTATATACATAAATACTTAGAATATACATATAAACACCCAGACACTAAAAACATTCATGCTCATCACGCAAACATTTTCCAATAATGGGAATCGACCCACGGCCTTGGGCTCAGAAAGCAGAGTCGCTGCAAACTGTGACTCAGTTTGCCGTCAAAGTAGCTTTTCTATCATTTAATTATTAACTGTCTAAGTCGGGTGTTATAAAGACAACTTCAATTTTGTTTCCCCATTTGAAGCCCGAATATGACATAACAGTGCCTCTGGAACTAATTAAAATTCAAACTCGCATTACAGCTTCACAACATGTAGCGCCAAAATGGCGGAGGAAAAAAACAAAATTACACGCCTAATTGTATATATCGTGTAAACTAGTTTTTTTTTTATAATTTTTCCTGTATTTTTGTGGTGTACAATAAAAGTGTATTCATTCATTCATTCAATGACAGCTACATATCGAGTGGTTAATACCAGACGTCAGTGTAAACTACCCACTTTCTGGTTTCTTGCCCGTTTCTTCTCGGTAGAATCAGCCTTCCGAACCGGTGGTAGGGTCACAACAAACAGACAGATATGATATTAGAATTGCATTTTTAATTTTTTTAAATAGCCCTTTGGTATTTATGTATATCTACCAACACTATCCCGTTCTCTTGTAAGTCCTATCTACAAAGGTTGCCTGTAAGAGATTGCTTGCAGCGATAAGGCCGCCTTTGCATGTCTACATTGTGTTACTGTTGTAAGGAGTATACATTTATTGCACGTATAACAAACATGTTATACGTGCAATAAATTGTTTCTTCTTTTTCTTGTTTTCAGGTACCCCTCCTCGGACCGGGCAACCAAATAAAGTTCCCTACAAAGATAGAAGAGATATTCAGCGAGAATATAAACCCGGATGTATTTTTCCGTAACGTCACTGGCCAAGCTGGGGAAGGGTCCTTGATCAAAGTACTTCTGCTCAAGGAGGGGAGGCCAAACCCGGTGCTGGCGGCAACCGTGACCATGCCGCCCACGGACCCTCTGATGATACCCTACGATAAGATACAGTCCTCGGGTTTTGGACAGAGTGATAAATAAATAAGCAAAACCTCGTTTCTGTGTTTTTATTTTCAATTTTATTTATTTTTTTATATACTACCACAATACAGACATCGTAATCTAGCCCCAAAGTAAGCGTAACTTGTTATGGGTACTAAGATGCCTGATGAATATTTTTATGAATAATATACATAAACACACATACTATGCATATAGACTACGACAATACACACATCGCCAACTAGCCCCAAACTAAGCGTAGCTTGTTTTATGGGTTCTAGTATGACTGATGATTTTTTTTTATGAATAATATACGTAAGTACTTATAAAATACATAAAAACACCCAGACACTGAACACCATTATGTTCATCACACAAACATTCTCCAGCTGTGGGAATCGAATCCACGGCTTTGGACTCATTAAGCAGTGTCGCTGCCCACTGCGCCAATCAGCCGTCTAAATTTTTTTATGTATTTACGTAAGCATTAAAAGTATGTATGGGTCGTTTTGAATAAAAAAAATATCTGTCTTTCAATTTACTATCGGCGCAGCACGGCTAGCATGGACAATTATGTCCCCGGGGAAAGGATATAAATGTATCTTCTCCCACAGCTTTATCAACTCTCAGAGCACTGGCTTAGTAGTGGAAATAATATCCAAATAATAAAATAAATATGTGTAATAATAAACGGGGGTAAACTTCTCCTATTCCATATTCCTGCGATTTAGCAGGTGGACACGTTAATTATATCCCTTAGGGGATGATATAATCGGCGGATATAATTTTTGTGCCTGTGCTAGGGATGGCAGTGAAAAATTTGCCGGAATGCACTCCAGGCATGCAATAGTCATACAGAATGAAGATGTTCTTACTTCCTAGATTACATAGGAGCTACAAAGTGACTCTTCCTTCCAGTTTAGGCAGATCACGGATGTAGTAGCAAAAAGCAGATAATATATAAATACAGAGGATTATTGTGATTGAGTTATCGTAAAGGATTATTCTTATCGGTTTATCGGCTCGTGAGTTCTGACTTTGGTGAAGAGCATTTCTATTTTCTAACTTCGGTACATTCAATTCGATGTATTTGACTTTAATTTCGTACGCTATAATCTGTTTTTAATTTTTCCAGTCTTCTGAAACTTCCAAGTCGGTTGCTTTGTTTATATATTTAGGTTGATAAGGACATAAAATAAAGCAGATATAAAAGTAGTAGGAGATAGCATCATGTTGAGATCGTCATGTTTTTAATCTTACAATTCTTCTGAAATTTCAGAGTCGAGTTTTATTGCTTTGTTTATTGTATACTTATTTATCATGTTAAGAACATTAAACAAATCAGACATTTAAAGTAGTAGGATACAAAAGGCGGCCTTATAGCTAATCGCGGTTGTTTAATTAAAAGATCGATTACCTCGTGGGTTTTTTAAGTATTATAATCATCATAAAAATGTTCAATCCTGGCCTAGTGATAGCTGTATATTGCCAAAACCCACTTCAAAATGCGACCAATAGCAATAAAAAACCCCTTTTGGTTCTTAACCGTAAAACATCTTAGTATCTACTAAACAAGAACTCACCCAGAAGGTAACTTCTCGGTAGGTTCCTAGATATTTTATCATTATTAGCTTTTCTAATGATAGACACTGATGGACATTTCTATAACCAACGGCATGGACTTGTGTTCCTTGTGTTGATTTTTTTGCTTCTAAAGTTTCCTACCAACGCTGCGTGACAAGGGTCAGATGAAGAAGATCAAAATGAACCGGTCTAATTGGTCTATCCACTTTTTTATCATCATTAGCTTTTAAAACGATAGACACTCTCGGTAGGTTCCGAGATATTGAATCACCATTAGCTTTTCAAATGATAGACACTGATGGACATTTCTATAACCCACGGCATGGATTTGCGTTGCTGGTGTCCAAAGGAATCGTCCTTTGCTTCTAGTTTTTCCTACCAACGCTGCGCATCAAGGGTCGAACAAAAAAAAAAGAAGAAGAACAAAAGGACTGGTCTTATCGGTCTGTCAACTTAAACTCTGACTCTCGTAGTCTGACAAAGCGTTCAAACTTTTAACACCCCTTATTTAGCTACGGTGGTAAAAAATGCATTCTGTTAAACGTGTGCCAAAATTGAGGATTGCAGAGTGATAACAGGCCCCCATACGATATCCTAATCACATAATCCAACTCATCCATCAATATAATCAATTCTGTGACAGATATTTTATTTTAGGTCCCGTTTTAATCCCGGATTCAGTTGTCGGTGAGTTAAAGGTTCATGCCAAAATTGTTAGGGAGAAAATAGATCAAATAGTTTTTTGTACATTCTTCGCCAAGTCGAGCGCGATGCAAACACTGCAGTACCATCCTTTACTAGAACTATTTCGCCGCATCTTTAGGCCCCTATCTGAGAACATCTGGATAAGACCAGAACGGAAAAATTTTCGTCATCCAGTAAGCTATAATCACATACTTAAAATCCAAAATTTCAAGGTCATTTAGTTCCGAAGTTAAGCGAAAGCATAGTTTCGCATTTATGATTTATTATATATGAAAATTAGAACTAGTACTTCCCATAAACTCAGAGAGCTGAAATTAGGTACAGAGTTAGGGTTTAATCAGAATTGGCAGGCGGCGCAAGAGCTTTTTTGTGGCATAGCTTGTCTGCGGAGGTTTAACGTATCAATAAGTCCGTTATGTTTATTTCTGCCTCTATTCTTGTGTTATATGCTTAACTTTATAATAAAACACTAGTAACCATTTCTAGCTTGGTTTAATCAATGACCATAGAATGTTACACAATACAGACCCATAATAATAATAGTCATTCATAACATAGATATATTATGACATCTCCCTTTTTATATAGCAAATTATACAATTCAAGTTTGTTTATTTATGTTAATATTGTTTTAATTATTTTAACAAGCTATGAACTTACATTAAAATATTATTAATTTTTGTCTGTTACATAATCCATGAGATGTGAAGGAGGTCTAACATCTCTATTAGACCTTCTTAACAGAACTGGTTGAGTAGTTACTTCTTTAGATGATGGATGAGTGATGGCCACGGGCTGCTCTGTAGGCACAGCAACTTGAGACCGTGCTGACTGTGTACAGATTTTATCACTAGTTCTATCCTGAGATCCATCTGCTTTAACAAACCATGTATTTCTGGTTTTAACATTTCCCATTTCATCTTGTAGTGTTATTGATCGGGGATTTTCATTTATTTTTATAACAGTGGCTGGTTTCCATATATTACTATGCTCATTTTCTTTAAATACTACCTTTTGTCCTTCCTTAAATATATCAGTTCTGGGTCTTGTATGTTGGTCATAATATGTTTTGTTTTTAATGCAGTATCTCTTAGTATATTTTTTATTTCTGGATGTAATCGAGGTCTTAATAATGTATTTTTAATAGGAAGTTTTGTGCGACATAATCTATTATACAATAATTGAGCTGGTGATATGTTCATACCAAGTACAGGGGTATTTCTATATTCCAATAAAAATTGCTCAATATCTGTCTTAGTTTCATTTGATTTTTTTAAAAAAACTTTTGCAAATTGCTACAGCTCGTTCAGCAGCACCATTACTTTGATGGTAATGAGGACTTGAAAAAATTGGTTCAAATTTCCATTCTTTACTAAATTCTATAAAAGCTAGTGAATTAAATGGCATATTGTCTGAATATCAGGTCTGAAGGTCGTGGTTGCCGGTGTAAGTACAGGCACATGTGGCTTAGCACCTACGCCTAGGTTGATGGACACTGGCGGCATTAGGTAGGTAATGTGTCTAGTATACTGCGAGTGCTCTGTTATAGGCGACAATTTTCCACATTTACCACACAATTATTACCGAACCGTTTATATGTATTTTATAAGTACTTAAGTATATTATTAATAAAAAATAAATTTAAACAGTCATTTTAGTACCCATAACACAAGCTACGCTTATTTCGGGGCTTGATGGCGATGTGTGCATTGTCGTAGTATATATAAAGTACTACCTATTCGAACTTCGAATAGGTAGGTAGGTAGGTAGCAGCTTCGAATTTCGAAGCTGAGCTCTTACCAGCACCTAATCTGATCTTTAGAACCTAATGAAGGAACAACTATAGAAACGCATAAGTGCGTTTTGATAAAAATGAGAGCGAATTCGTGGATATCAGTTAGTGGCTTTCTGCAAATAGGTGTGCCAGGGGTGTGACCGGTGAAATATTCCACACGATAAGTTGACTCGATAAACACACTCGAGATGACCTATTTTTGTCGACGTCGACTGAAATGTAGATATGTTCAATATTTATGGCTACTCATTTTATACCATAAATAGGAATAATAAAAATTTACTTGATAATAAGTGACGATGCAGTTTAATATACTTGTATGAGGTGCCATCGGTGAAATGATATTCAAAAATTCGTCAAACATTTGTGTTGTGACCCACTTGAATAGATATTCGTCTTGAGAAGACTTAGGTATTTATAATTGGACTTTTGCAAATCCATCATCATATCATCACAATATTAGCCCATTATCGGCCCACTACAGAGCACGGGACTCCTCCTACAATGAGAAGGGGTTAAGGCCATAGTCTACCACGCTGACCGATAAAATATAAAATTCATCTATTTAATAAAATTCAAAATTCATCTTTTCTAAGTAAAATTCCCTTAAAATCGTTACCACTAAATTATTCTCATTCGTTACTTCGGTAATAGTTACATTGGATGTTGCCTCTCACGGTATTACTGTGACAATTGGTCGGTGATAGCTGAAATATGTTACAAAAGTATTAGACATAACATTATCGAGTTATCGAATAAATAAAGCATCTATTGTAGTTCCATATCTTGTCTTACTGTCTCCTTGATTGTAATTAATTTCCAAATGAAATTCTTCTTGGAATCATAGTTGAAATTCTTATTAATACATTGATTAATTTTTTTTTTCCAATATTAACATTAAAATCCCTAGTCAAAATTAATGGTTTCAAAAACTATTACCTATAGATAGGTACGTATAGTACATAATAATTCCATCAAATAGGGTGGCGAAGCGTCGCGTCGCGTCGTCACGGCCTGTATCGCCACGCCAACAATCAGGTTTACCCTCCGCCTATAGATGTTTCATATCAAAGATCTTAAAAATTATTATTTATTGAATTATATGAATTTTTAAATTATCATCGGCTTAATATTGATTAACCAAACGAAATGAAACGAATCACCGACATTTCTATAACACCCAAGTTGGTCAAAGTCGACCTAGCTTGACCCGTCAGAAAGAAAGGAAGGTCTGCCATACGACTGATATTTTTTTTCTGGCCATTTGTAAATCTTTTATTTTTATTCGGCCTAGCCGCGAAAAGGAAGAAGGTAATAACGTTGGTCGCCGTGTCAAAGCTGACCAATAATTGAGTATTGAGGCAGGTGGAAGTGGGTATGCTAATCTAGAATGGGTCAGGCAGTTTTTAGACTTCTAACCACTAATCGGCTAGGAATGATAAGATATCAGCAAGTTTATAAATCTTCCATTACTATCTCTACAGCGTATTTTTATGAGTACAGTATTACAATGTGAAACTTTTGCATTAAGCTAGGGTTGTCACTAATAATTGGAAAGAAGCAGGTGGCGTTACTTTGTGCAATTCCATGATATACCTACAATGACATTCAAGCTTAATTTGCTATACCTACTCCACGAAAAGCAGGAGAATCTGTACGGTGTTATTTATAATGTCTTCATTCTTTATACCAAACAAATTTTCGGCTATCTAATCACTATCTCAGCATATTATGTTGCTTTACAAATAAATGTTAAGTCTCAACAATTATAATGAAGTACTCGTTCTCAAATTAAGCTTGATTTTAATAGTTTTTTACTAATTGTCCCACGTCTGTTTGCTATGTTCAATCTCTATTTAATCTGTTGATAAATTGCTTAGCAAAGTAACGTTATTTATTAAAAATTATACGGACATTTGTTGACAATAACAACGTTGCTATTAATATTTATCTAATCTATAGATATGGATTATGGATGGATTGAATATTTAAAATGAACATAAGTGGACCGAGTTGATCAATAGCAAGTTGTTTAGCATTATAAGAGAGCTGAATAATAATTTTAAAAAATTGCGAGTTAACTAGTCGTAGCCTGAACCGAAATAACTGAAATAGCGAATGTACTTTAAATAAATTAACTTTTTGCATTACTTTTGAATAAATAACTAATACTTATAATCTATAAGTTGTTAGAAATAAGCTGAAGTCAAAGTGAAATATTTTTTTATTCAAGTAAGCACATAGATGGCTCTTCGGATGGGTTCATTACATAAAAAATATGACGATAACTACATTCGTAAACCTAAAACTAAGGCTAAAAAAAGTTGTATAGACTATTATAACTGTTTTTTTTCTATTCTAATAAGTTAAAGTGCAGAATCCGCAATCCAAATGTGGAAGTTCTTGCTGCGTCATGCCGACAACGCTGATTTTGATTATCAATACTTTAACCAACTCAATCAAACCAAACAAAAAAATACCATAAGAGCAAATAAAATATTTTAATGTTGTTGTGAAATGTGACAGCCCTAATATAATCTACTAAATTGATAAGAAACGTCGGATCGTGAAAATTTAATGTGAGGGCTTGCTCAAAATAAGTCATTCGGGTGCTTGATACCGTACTACTTACTTCCACCCCCCGCGGTAAGTTTTACCACTTTTCTTTTTTTATACTATACTTTCATTTACAAAATACATTTAGAAGAGATTGCTTAAGGAACTTTATAGCTTAATATTAATAAACTGTGAGATGGTGATAACAAAAAAAAAACTACCCGGCTAAGTTTGTTGTGGGCTCTTCTTAGACCAGGGCGCGTTTGGAACCCTCGTAGCTTTAGGTTTAAGTTTGCGTACGAAGTTATCACCATCCCCTTACAATTATGTAAACATATATGTATGAACGCTTCATAAGTGCCTGTGATAGGCCTACATGGATAAAGAAATTTTGAATTTGAATTTAGGACAACTTGACTAGTTCTCCCCTCATCTTTATGCCATCGAACTACGAGGCATCGCAAGGATATGCAACTTAACGAACTTGATATCTTTATTTGTGTACTTATACTTATAATCTGATAAAGTGGAAAGATTTTATTGATTTTTTGTACGATTTATTATGACTTTACAATTATTCATTGTAAAATTAACATCTCCTGAGGATGCTCCGGTTTCGGAGCGAAACGTGCGTAGGGTACATTGCCGAAGATCTGTTTGGTGTCGAGTATAAGGATTGAAGAAGTTATAAATTACACCATACAGATTCTCGTGCTTTTTGCGGAGTATAGCAAATTAAGCTTAATTTTCATGATATATCATGGATTTCCGCAAAGTAACGCCTGCTTCTATCCAATATTGTATGTACGAAATACTACTGAACCGATTTTCACAGTTTTTTTACTTAATGAACGTTTTTAATTGTTATTATATATCATAGGCTATAATAAATTAAAAATAATAACGGATCTATATGAACGACAGTCTTTCTAATTCGTTTTGGACCTACATTATTTTCGACGTCGATAGCATTGCACTCTGTGCATTAAGGTAAATCAGAACTGTTAAAATCCATTTAAGGGGCATCTGACAAGATGTTTCCGGAGCGAATTGAAAATATATGACTCGGATATAATTTGCCAACCCCCATTTCATCCTCTTCTAAAGGGAGTATTTACGAAAAAAAAAAGATTATTGTAAATAATCGTCGTAAATATCTTACCTGACACTGAAAGTCCCTTCAATATCGGTTCAGCGGTTCCAAAGACAAGCACGGGCACAGACACAAAAATTAAAAGTTTGTTAAAAGTAAAAATAGTTCCACACTATTATAGTACTAAGATTAAAATAAATTGTTTCACTAAGAACATGAATACTAATTAAGCCGGCTCGATGCGAATATTTGTTACTTTCACGTATCAAATATTATTAAATTAGCATAAGCTAATTACCCTACTTTCTTTTATTTTGCAGATCTCAATCCCTCTCCAAAATGTCTCTAGACGAGGTAAGTGTTTTATTTAAGTAAATTGGATTTCCAAATTTCACGTACCTACCTACATATATGATTTAACGGTTCCTTTGAAGAACCTTGATGATGATGATGATAATACAACAATCACCTTCATCATTCTCAGCCCAACTGCTGGAGAAAGAACTCCTCTTTCATATGGGTAGCTTAGACCCACGACGGTACTGCAAAGTGGAAGGTAAGGTAAGGTCATAACAAGTCAGTAATAATAAACCGGAACGTACGCAATGGATTTAACCATGCCAGAACACTAATTAATACTACGTCTGAAAAAAACAGCCCTCTACAATCCTATGTATACGTTCCTAATCAAAAGTCGGTTTCGAATATCGATACTCAGAGTAAAGTGTCAGAGTAAAGTGGAATTTAGGCTACTTTTATTAGTCTAATTCGTCCAAACTTGTACAGCAAGCGCTTTTATAAAACCAGAAAAATAGAATTACGGAATTTGCGACTCCAATGCGAGCAACGAAAACTTTGAAAACGTCTCGACTATTGCCTGTGTACAAATATTAATAGGTATAGGGACTGGATAGTAGGGTTTTTTCCTTTCTTTAACGAAGATGATCGAAGATAGATCATAAAGTTTCACAGTAATTTGTTTACAAAAACACATGGTACCTATACACAAACTGCAGTACCTTCCTACATTCTTATATTTTCATTTTGTCGGAACTAAAGGTATGGTTTTATAAACGATTCTTATTTTAAGCAGGAAGGTACCTACCTACGTGAATTAATATATTTTTAAGTATCTAGGTATTTCCTTATTCTACGGAGCCTGAACAATACTACCTAGAACTAAATAATTAAAATATATAAATATACTACGACAATACAAACATTCCCATCTAGTCACAAAGTAAGCATAACTTGTGTAATGGGTACTAAGATAGGTAACTGATGAATATTTTTATGAATATAATATACATAAATACTTATAGTACCTATACTATATTAGCACTCGGCTGTTGACAGCGGAACCTTTACCATTGATAGTATTGAATTATTTTTAAGCTCACTGATTGGTTTAATTAACTTTTCGTTTTGCATGAATACCTACAAAATAATATTACTCGGGATTGGAAGTAAAGTCATTCAAGGATAATCATTTCTGGAAATTGAGTTTAGGAATTTTGATTTACGTCATCATAGCATTAGGTACGTAGTTATATACTATAGTAATTAGGTAGTTATTGTTGATCTCGCGCAAGAATGTTCCATGGTGTTTATTCAGGGATTCTGAAATAGGTAGGTATATAAATTAATTTCACGTAATATTCCTAGCCACCAGTTTAATTTTATTATTATTTTCATCTAAGTAGGAAAGTAAAAGTAAACAACTTAAACTTTTCTTACCCGTTGCCGGCTGTTCATGATTAT
This sequence comes from Pararge aegeria, assembly GCF_905163445.1. Classification (NCBI taxonomy): domain Eukaryota; kingdom Metazoa; phylum Arthropoda; class Insecta; order Lepidoptera; family Nymphalidae; genus Pararge; species Pararge aegeria. The sequence goes on along the minus strand of NC_053185.1, from coordinate 18,296,516 downwards.
TTTATTGTAACTTCTTTGTTGGATTCTCAAGATCAACTGAGATCTGATTCCTTGTGTTTGGAACAAAGATAATAGGTATTTAAATATCACTTGAAAGACAATGAAAAACTAGGATTGGGAAGCATATAAACCTCTACCTATATTGACCATTAGAGATACCTGTGCGTATGCGTCGACACAAGAAGCTAAGAAAAAATAATTTCGTATAATAAGTATCGAATTAAGAATGATCAAAGCTATATTGAGTTATTAGAACTACCTACTGCGTTACACAAATAAATGTTTTTGTAATAAAGCAGGTAGGTATGTAAATCTCAAGCAAACCGTTATGATAAAATAATATTTACAGTTAAAAACAACATTACTTACTTGTTTACTAAAGTTATTTTTTATATTTAAAAGACGAAGGTTAATATTAATTGCCTCGAGGTTTATTTCATACCTACCTACTTATATTTAAATGGCTATACCTACAATAAAATAAACCTTATTTAAATAAATATTCGAAACATAACAAATTTTATTTCGGATAATCCTTTTACAAAATTTTAATAAATCAAACTTAGTCTTGTTTCAGACATTACGGATGTAGATAGATATTTGAAAATTGATTGATTTGGAATCCCTACTAATATTAAAAATGTCAATGTACGTTTGTTTGTTACGCTTTCACGCAAAAACTACTTAAGTGATCCTCATGAAACTTTGTACACATATTCTTGGAAGTGTTACAAGTTATATAGGATACTTTTTATCCCGACAATAAGCTCGGTTCCTTTGATGAAAGCTTTAGACGATTTTACACCATAACTCCGACAAATTATAACCGATTTAAATAATTATTTTTGTACTATAGAGGTTAAAATATGTGTTTAATTTTGCCCAAACTTTGTGTAGATCTGAATGTGGTTGGAGATAGAGTATAGAACTCCTCAGCGAACAGCAGCAAATCCCTCATTTAAGGATTAGCTTAAGCTTAGCTTAATTTTTTTTAGAAATACAACTAAATTGAACAGCTAGTTTAATATAAAGTTAAACTACCTTTTTTCAGTCATGTGTAGTGTGTACTGTGTTATAATAACCCTAAAACAATTCATAAAATGAATAATTGATGATGATGAAGTCTGATGAAGATGAATAGATGATTGGTGATGTCTAATTTAATGAACAAACTAAAACAATAATAAACGCAGTTTCTTAAAACGGTTTTAGACTTTAGTATATTATATTTTAGCTTACAAAAATATTCCTTATCCGTAACAAAATACCTGTACCCATATAAGCCGGTATTTAAATGATAAAATATGGCATTTTATGATAGATAGCAACATTACAGCGGTATTGATGAAGAGTCGTAAGCAATCCATCTATTTTCCGCAAATTAAGTGATAAGTTGATAAGATTACTTATGATGCTTAATTCGTAAATATATAGGTATTACAAACATACGGAGGGACTTAGTCAATTTCAAATCATCATCATTATATCAAACCATTACAGACCCACTACAGGCCACGGGTCTTCTCCCACAATTAGAAGGGTCAAGGCCGTAGTCCACCACGCTGGCCCAGTGCGGATTGGTGGACTCCACCCACCTTTGAGAACATTATGTAGAACTCAGGTTTCCTCACGATGTTATCCTTCACTGTTTAAGCAAGTAATATTTTAATTGCTTAAAAAATGGACATAACTTAGAAAAGTTGGAGGTGCGTGCTGGGATTGGAACTCGCCCCGCCGAAAGTGAAGTTGACGTCCTACCCACTGAAATGTGTTAGAGTTTATGAAGTTTCTCATTTTGATAATATTTTTATCACATTCTGTTAAGGTACCGCGACAAAGCCGGTAAGAAACTTAGCGGTTGCTCTGTATCAAAAAAATCATTTTTACAATATTTTTTTATGTCTTGCGAGAGAAGAAAGCGGAGCGATGTGCTAAAGCAACCTTGTACGTTTATTGTTAAGAAGGCCTTGCATAGGTTGGTAATAAAACACTCTATGTATTATTACCATGAGCTTTTATTTTACGATTTATTAACTTGTGAAACTGTGGATGGTTCGGTAGGGACATCATGTGTTCGCGCTTCGCGACAGGCTGTTTTCAGTAAGCTCCTAAAAGGTGCCACTTAATTGAGAAACTAATGATTGCTTTTCTTATATTAAAGCAATTCACAAAAGTCTCCGAAGCTGTAAGAAACTGGAAGAAGAAGCCCAGTGACAACGAAAATCTCGCACTCTACTCTCTATTCAAACAGGCTACCCTTGGTGACGTGAACATTGGTAAGATAATACTTGTACATGACACTAACTCAACTATTAAGCATTTATTATTTATATTAGATTCCAGATGAATAAAACTAACGAAATATCCCGTCTATAAATCAGATTGAATCAATTACGCAGTTAATTAATATTCGTTTCAACTAAATTAGAACTATGTATGAAATCATATTTTATTACCTATTAGTTAGGAGTATAGGCGCACGGGTCTTCTGTAAGAAAGAGAAGGGTTTAGGGCATAGTCCACTACACTGGCCACGTGCGGATTGTTATACTTCACACACCGTTAAGAATATTATTGAGAACTCTCATCCATTTGGTTTTCCAGAAGATGTTTTCCGTTAAAGAAAGTGATATTTATTCGCTTAAAACGTAGGTAAATCTTAAAAGTCAGAGGTGCTGGTGATCAAACTCTGTACCCTAGAAAGGAAAGTTTGAAGTCTTACCCACAAGCCTATCACAGCTTTTAAGGACTTAAATAAACTAGTAAAATAACCTAAAGCTCTAACATTAATATAAATGAAATGTTTTTTCAGCTGAACCAAGCGATTTAATCTCCAAGGCGAAGTTCAAGGCATGGACCGGTCGCAAGGGCATCTCACAAGACGATGCTAAGACACAGTACATCGAGTTAGCAGAAAAGTTACAATCTAAATATGCATAAGCCTTATTTAAGTTATTATATAAAAAATTATAATTTAATAAAATTCAAAATTCGAAAATATCTCTTCTTCCACAGATAGGTACAATTTAAAATTACTGTCGTTATATATAAAGTGATAAAAAAAAATATTTTTTATATAATTGTGCGATTTTGAAGATTGAATGTCTGGCGAAATATGTTTTGTAAGTTTTTAAATACACTTTTATAATAGCTTGATGCTTATTTTTTATTTCAAATGAATCAATGGAAACGTCATTAGCTAAATCCTTGGGACACTACGTGTAACTACGATAATGAGCTTGCCAGTTATAAAATGTCAAGCTATACACAAATCCTTGTACCAAAATATTATTCGATGCTGCAAATTAAGCATTTATTGCTTAGGTCATCAAGTGTCGAGCACCATAAACAGTGAACATATTTTTTCCATCAAATGAAATACAAGGCTGTTTGAAAACGCGCCCCTGAAAGTCACATTTGTATAAACAAAAATAATTAATAAATAAATAAATATACTACGACAATACACACACCGCCATCTAGCCCCAAAGTAAGCGTAGCTTGTGGGTACAAAGATGACTGATGAATATTTTTATGAATAATATAGTATACAGATAGTGGTTTTTCTATATCCAGACGCGGTAAAACATTCACACAAATATTTCCCAGTCGTGGGAATCGCACCCACAGCCACAGAACTCATAGCAGGGTCGCTGTCCACTGTGCTAATCAGCCGTCAAATTAAGTTTTACTTTTAATTTTTGTGCCTACTCCACGTATCATTTGTCTTTCGGAAATATTCTAAGGAAGGTACTTTATGTATCTATCTATTTATATTTGATTTTCGTTGTAGTAATAAATTCGTATTTGTTTTTAAAGAACGTTATGAGTTTTTTGGTGGACAGGGGGTGGCAGGCGTCGATAGGGAAAGTAGGTAGTCTTAATCCGACACTGCCTCAGCCTCTAGCCTTGACCTCTTGTGAGTGTGACTTGTGAGGTAATTATTAACCATTGTCAGCTTAAGCATCACTTAGTGGGGCTATTGTGTCGAGGCTAAGCATACAAAGATCAATACTGAGACTTCAGCACCAAGGTTTATGGTACGATAAATTTACAGAAAAATTACGGAGATTAATTAATTCTGTACCTCTAACAATATTGACTAGATTTTCATAAAATATGAGCATAAATTAACTAATAATAAAACCTTCCCAGGAAACGAAAAAATATTAAAATCAGTTAATGTGCAGTCACACGTCTGCAGCAGACGTATCGTCATTTGGTTTGTTTGAAGTCTGCACCACGCGGTTATTTGACCCGGATCGTAACGAGTTATGGAGTTAAATCGACAAAAACTTTCATTATCTATCCCGAGCGAATCCTATTGTTTTTTGGGATGAAAAGTATATTTTATTTTAATCATAAATTAACCAAATTGCACTAAAACACATTCAGAAGTTTTGCGTGATGCGCGCACAAACCGATAGACAGACAAACACTTTATTCAATAAAATAAACTTTTCTAACGGGAGTTTTAAAAACAAAATCAAACTTTAAGACTTTGTTATACTAGTTGAATACGATTTTTTTTAAAAAAAAAAATACTATTTACAGATCATATCCGTGTATTCCTTTTTATATAGTAGCAAGGAAAATACCAGCAATTTTCGACATTTTATTTAGCACAGAACTTAAAAATGTTGTATAAAATATTTATTTCTTGCTTTTACCTCTTTTTTGCCAAAAAAAATTTTATCTATCTATCTAGTTCTCCCGCCACTTCATCATCAGCTCCTTTGTTGTGACGAGCATAAATTGCTTACAGCGCAGCGAGTGTAATACTTATTATTGTGTAGTTCTGCTGGCCATCAGTGGTCTTCATCATCAGCTTCACTTAACGAAATAGTGGTTTTCGATAGCAAATAGTCAAGTTACTTTAAAAAATACTCAAATATTTCCTTCAGGGTGTGCCTGTAATAATTGAAGAGTTCCCTCAATTTCTCCAAGATCCCTTCAACAGATCCTGAACTAGTGAATCACGAAAATTCAACCGAAATGAGAACCTTCTCCTTTTTTGTAAGTCTGCTAAAAATACACAATACCTTATATGAATTTGGCAGGTCCTACTGATCCCTAGTCAAACATTCTAACTACCAAGCGAGCGAGGCAGTTGCACATAGTTAAAAAATGAAATATATTTATATACTTACATTAAAATTTAAGAGTCAGTTCACAGTCAAAAGTATTATTATTATTATAAACTAGTGAGTTTTAACTTCTATTTGCAAAACTTAAGCTTACACAGGGTTTGGGCTTTTGGAAGAACTGCAATAATAAATTTCTTCGAAAGCTATCAGACCAGCTGTTTAGTTTTAAGAGAAAGGGATATCTCGTGGTCTATCTTAAAGCTGCTAACCAACTGCAATCTGTACAAATTCAGTTAAATTCAATACCTACACAATTAATATTACCGACACTAATGAGTCTTGATGATGTTAAGAAATCTGATTGATTGTCGCTGAGAATGGGGACAGGTTTGATTAGTTTTATATCGATGTTATGAAGCAACATGCGTTGACATTTTAGACTCATCTCGTCTCCTAAAGGATAGAGGATTAATCCAAATTCAAATTAAAATATTCTTTATTCATGCATGCCTATCACAGCCACTAATGAAGCATTCATACATATATGTTTACATAATTGTGTAATAGTGATGAATTCGTCCGGCAACTTCAATCTAAAGCTACGCGGGTTCCAAACCCTGGTCTAAGAAGAGCTCACAAAAAACTTATACGGGTAATTTTTTGATCACCATCTCAGCATCTAAATAATGTTTAGCTTTGAAGTCAGAGCAATTCACATCTAAGATTTTTATATAGTTTAAGTAATCTCTAATCCTGATCCTTAATCCAATAACGGGTGTAAGTGATCCTCTCTACTACAGAGAGATTGTTATATATTCGTTTACCCTGAAAGATGGGTCTTCTTTTTACTTTTTCTACGAGATAGTATAAAATAAAAGGCTATTGATAGCAATATCTCTTAGACGCTCACCAGGTAACAGAAGTACTGACTTATTTTCGGTCAAAGGATAGGCCTTGTTTTTCAGTGTGTAAATGCAGCTTACATGCTTGGTATTATTAAATACTTTTATATATTAGTATAGTACGTAGTGACATATTAATCAGTGATTCCACAAAGGTATGATTTGAATAGATTAAAAAGAATATTTTGTTTTCTTAGTTATGTAAAATGGTTTTGGCAGCGAACGAAAAAAACATTCTTTTCGTTTTTTGGTGCCTATTTAAAATTCTGAATAAATGAATGAAAACAATTTGTTAAAATTAATACTATGTTATGGTAAATATAAGTTCCAGAGTCTAGATACTCAAAACTAGGATATATTTCGGATACGAGACTGTGCTCAAGAACTATTTGATCTAATTCCCCCCTCGCCGTAAGGATCTTCATCCCTACGTGGTCGATATACCGCGGATGCGTACGAAGCGCTTCGCAACTTCGTTTCTGATCCGCACCGCTAGGATCTGGAATGCCCTTCCAGCTTCCATTTTCCCCAGTGCCCACAATATGAGTACCTTCAAATCCAGAATGAATAGGCATCTTCTAACATAAAAAAAAAAACTAGTTTTACGATTTTTTTGCATCTCGTACAAACGTCCGAATAAATAATGCCATTGAACTGTTGACAACCACGTAACTTTCAAAATGATGACATTTTGATTTTGGATGACGTAAAGTGTTAGGTTAGAAATTATATTTTCGTAATTATTTTCTATAAAATCATTGAAACTAGCCAATATTGATAAAAATTGAGCACTTTGATAACAATCGGTTCGATTACTGTGATTGTAAGCACGCCAACTGTGTTGATTCACGCTAGTGAAGTATGTAATAAAACCCGAGTTAAGAGTTTATAATTTGCCCTCAGTTTGTGTGAGACTCTCATTGTGAGCGGTTGTCCTTTTCAAGTAAGTATATCCAGATATTTAATGCCAACTAGATCTTTGTATCGATAAAGAACTGTTAATCTACTTCTTTTCGCTCAGTCTTGTAACTTTGATATGTATCTGGGTGGAATTCTAGATGTATTTTGATATAAAAACGTGACTGTAGTTATTTGTAGTCGCATCGCTTGGATTTAATGTAAAATAGCCGGTCACGTAGTTGTTTTTAATAACGCTAAGTGTATTTTACTGGTGTTTTTTTTAGGTTGCCTACCTAATTGCCGAAACACCTCATCATGTCTCTACAAGAGGTGAGTTTCAAAGGTCATTTAGATAGTGATTAAGTAGGTAGGTTGAATGATAATGCAGTTCCATCACTACCTACATCAATGTTAAGTGCTTAGGTAATTACTGAACACACTTTATTGCATCTTTCAAAAATAACTATTATTTATAATATATTAAATAGTATTTATCTAAATACTTAGTATTTTTGGTATTGTATATTGGCCCTTATATATTGAAGCGGTGATAGCAAAGTGGGTAGGAGGTCGACTTCACTTTTGGGGGGCAGAGTTTGAATCTTAGCAAACACCTCTAATTTTTCTAAGTTTTAGAAAAATTAGAGGTGTTTTAATTAATAATAAATATTGCTTGCTTCACTGGTGAGGGAAAACATAGTGAGAAAACCTGCATACCTGAAAGTTCTACATAATGATTTCCAAGGTAGGTATGTGGAGTACACCAATTCACACTGGGCCAGCATAGTGGACTTAACCTCTTCAATTTCAATTTATTCAGCACAATACATAATGTTATATTAATAATACAATAATTAAAATAAATCTTATTATATAATGTAACATATGTACACCATGATTGGGTGCAGCGCTTCTCGTTGTGGGAAGAGACCCATATCCTGTTGTGGCTCGGTAATGGGTAGATATGATGATTTTGGCCCTTGACAGCATACTTAATGGGCTGTAATTGATGTTGCAGTCTAAAATAGTAGGCTTACCTGTTTGGGTTATGGCAATTGTATAGAACCCACACCCATAATTGGTTTCTACACAGTTTAGAATCCAAACTATAAATTCCTTTCGCTAAGCATGCTACCTTCTTCAATATTTGATAAGTTTATCCAAGGGTAGTTGAGCTGAGATTGCCAAAGCAATAAGACCACCTTTGCATACCAATGTTTACAAAATATTCCACAATGTGTTAGTTTGCATAATTTGCATAAAAAGAAAGAGTACTTTAGCTATTTGTGTAAACTATATGCAAATATAAGTTGAATTGTAAATTAACCCAAAACACTGGCTTAGTGTATAGACTTTGAAAGTGTTCCTTGCCAATGTGTTAAATGAAACACTACATATAATAGTATCAATGTTATTAAGATTGAGAAAAAACACAATATAACATCTTTCTTGTATGAGGACACCCTTCTCGGTTTTAGACGTAGAGCTTTGCTCTGTTCCAGTTTGTTGCCAATTTAATTACAGGCATGTGAGTCTTAACATTTACACCTCAGGGCACTCAGCAGCATTTTGTGGGATTGTTTTTCACTGACTATCAGGTTTGCCATCTGTTTAGTCCATCAAAATTTTCTTTATAAATTTCAACTCTCTCTATATCATGGTTCATGAGATACAGTCCAATGACAGACACACAGCTGTGGCTAAACAATTGGGTCCCGTTGTCACTCTTGAGGTACGGAACAATATAAGTAAGCCACAGTAATTTATTTGGTTGTTCACAACTTTAGAATTTTATTTAGCACCTTTTGTTTTATCACCTTTTTAGTACCTGCTTGAAATTTATAAAAATAGCATATTATGTTCAATACAAACATGAATACGTGTACGAATAATGAGCTGTTTACAATTCTGTCTTCCTTTAATAAAATGATAATAATATTTCTTAATGATGGATTCATTATAGTAGATGCACTGCGGAAATTATTATTTTGTAAAATATTTGGTTTGTGGTACGGCACAGAGGGTATTTGCTTGATCATAATATTTAGGCATAACATGTTACAATGACAAGTTATGATAAGACTGTAGGGTACTGAGCAGTGATCAGATCAGGTAGGTTATATACCTGGCAATATTGCTGGTAGTGAGGCAATAAGTGAGCTATTTATTAAAATCATTTTTCAAATCAACTGGTAGTTCTATCTCTTCAGGTTTATAAAATTGGTGAAGATTGTAATAAGTAATAGGTGTGATTATTTACGTCTTGATTGGAGGCTTCGAGTCTAATCCATCCATCATACTAAAAGATGTGATGTCGAGCGAATTAGGGTTTCGGTGCGGTGTCTCGATATAACTGTAATACAATATTACTTATAATATGTATTTCATTACTTATTTCAACAAAAGACAAACATATTATAATTTATATTCAGTCATATCATGTATGACAAAGTTATTCCCCTTTAAAAGTTCTAAAATAAAATTCAGCGACAGCATATTATGTCTATCTATATGGTTGACTTATACGGGACCGCTAGTATTAATATTTAAATAATATTTAAAGCTGAAGTGTGTGTTTGTTTAATTGAACGCGATGATCTCAGGAACTACTGGTCCGATTTGAAAATTCTATGTGTTGGATAGCCCATTTATCCAGCAGGGCTAGTCACTCTTCTCCCACAGCTTTATCAACTCTCAGAGCATTGGCGCACAAGTGGAAATAATATCCACATAATATATAATTGTAATAGTAACGGGGTAAACTTCTTCTGTTACCTGTTCTCGTGACTTTAGCAGGTGGCCGCGTTAATTATATCCCTTTCCAGGGGATATAATCGGGGGATGTAATTTTTGTCTTCTGTCCGTGCTAGCCCTGCAGGAAGGCTATAAGCTATATATAGTATCAAGCTAAGACCAATAGAAGCATAGCACCAATGAAGAATGTTTCAAAATCAGGGGATACAAACTGTTCGCATAAAAAAAAAAATCAAGTACAACATATTCATAAACTGAATAATTTTTATGGAACAGATTTAAGGTTTAATAGTTCAGCATAAATTATTCTAAAAGAGGAAATGAAATTACCTAAACAACTATCACAGTTAACAGTGATTCGAGTGATTTCTGTGCACTACAAAATGCAGAGAAAGTTGGCATACTGGGTTAATAACCAGTGAGCCATGAACCAAGAATTTAACTGTATCAGTAAAGCACTTCCATTATAATTCTTTTGCGGAAAGTTTCCATTCTACTAAAATATACAATTAAACTGGTTTTATGTTGTTAATAGTAATTTATTAATTATTTTTTTAAATTTTATTTATCTCAACCATACGTTTCCAATTATCATCACATCAAAGACATAATTTTAAAATAGGTTTAGTACGAAACTGCATACGTATATGACATCTATTATAGGTATATGGTCCCTGTTATAAGGCTGTTAAAAATTTGTTAACCCTAATCGCACGCCTCATAAGCGAAGCGTTAAGGTGGGTATTATTGTCAGTTTACGCACACCGAGTGATTCTTCAACTTGAAATGTCACTTTTTTATTCTTTGTTGCCTTTATAAGCGAATATAAATAGACAAATGTTGTGAAAAAACACTATTTTTAACACTCATGATATTTTTAAATCTCTTTTTATTATTTAAACTAATTAAAAAAATCTTTAAAAAAGTTCTGTCTTGGAAGTCCGTGTGTCTGTATGTGCGGATCCCGTTGTGGTCACGATAGCGAGCGAAATACTTCATTTATCGAGTTGGTTTTATTTTTATAGGCTTCAGTATTTTGAGGAATAGATGCCTATTACTTTTCACGATATAATTAGATGTAGTTTAATTATTATTTACAAATAATCTTAATTTTAATAATAATAATAATAATAAGATTATGAGGCGTGCACTTTTGGATTTTCCAACTATTCTTTAAATAGTTTTGGCGAATTATTTGGTAGGTTTATGTTAATGGACAAGCTACGTGTTATAACTTGACTGGTGTGAGGGTTGTGAGACCGGGACGCGTTTGGAACCCTCTTAGCTTTAGTTTTAAGTTTACGAATGTGGTTATCGCCATCATCTCACTACCGTGTAATTCTTATGTACGCATCAAAACTGCCACCTGTGGGCCTACTTGAATAAAGATATTTTTGACTTTGACTTTGACTTTGGTTCGACCGTGGCTAGTTACCACCATATCAACACATATTAGGTATGTGCCACCGAGTGATTTAACGTCGTACCTACAATGCCGCATAGAAAACGACTAGGAATATTGGTTGTACATAAGTGTATCTATATATATATATACCCTCAGTGGCGTGCATTGAGTTTCTTACCAGGGTGTGCATACTGCAGGAAAATTTAATAAAACTGCTGCTAAAATTCTCCTCCTATACGAGTTATATATCAATTTTAGGGTAGGCAGTGCTTTTGTGCATGTACGAAGTGCATGCCACTGTATACCCTTAGCAGGTTAACCCGCAACCATATTCCACTGCAATATATATGTATATATCCTTATATATATATTTCTTGTGTGCGTGTGTATGTCACTGAACCCCTCCTAGACTGCTGGACCGATTTGAATGAATTTTTCGGTTTGCGTTTGGGTGGCACCCAGGATGGTTTAGATTCACAAATCAGCCCGACAGATGGCGCTGGGGTCCCTATATATATATGTAAATGTTACGATTTCAGCAATTCGACAAGGCTGCAGCCAATGTTAAGAACCTAAAGACTCTGCCAAGCGACGCAGACCTTCTAGAACTGTACGCATACTTCAAACAGGCCACGGTCGGTGATGCAGATCCTGCGAGTAAGTGAAAATTTCCTTGATTAACCGCTTGATTTCCGCTTATCTTAAGTTTTCTTTTATAATCTCTGCCCGCTTAGTCCTACTCTGTATCCTCATCATTGCCTGTTACTTTTCATTGGTTCATTCGTGGTCATCGAGCCCATAAAAGTCCACTGCTGGACTCTAGGTCTCTCCCTACGTGAACCCTCCGTTCACCACATATTGGGTATGAGATCGTATAAGATGGTAGTATTATTGCATTAATTCTTAATCTTATCTCTACTGCCCCCGAAATGAAAGGTGCTTAAACTCTCCACGCATCTACAACAAGAAAGGCCTCTCCCATTGGGAGGGCCCAATGGACTTTTATAGGCAATTGACGATCTTAATTAATTTACGTATTACGTGAATGCAATATATGATGTAATTATTACCTTCATCCTTAAGTTAACCATTTCCTGTTTGTACAGGGAAATCCATATACGTATGCACGTAAATAGTCTGCAGTTACTACGCAATGTTGTGATCGGGTCGTGAGTCATATTTAACGCTCAGACTTGACAGAGAATGCTTCGTTTAGGGATTGTTATTAACTATTTTTACTAGCTTTTGCCCGCGATGAATTTCCCGTTTATTACCTAAAGCTTCGGTAGTTACCTCAGGCCAAAAGTACTTGCTGGCTGGGTTGCGGTTTTGTGCGAAAGTGTTCCCATGACCCAGTCACCAGGCGATGAGTTGGACCACCGAGGGGTTTTAGTCGGTAAGAGTCCGGCATAACCACTGCACCTCCCCGTGGTGTAGTGGTATCTATAAGGATTTCCCCACGAGAAAAAAAAAGGCCAAATGTACTTATTTGTTATTTTTTTTATTCCACTACAAGTTAACTCGTGACTGCAATCTCATCTGGTGGTGATTGTTGATGCAGTCTAAGATGGTAGCGGGCTAACCTGTTAGGGAGTATGGTAGCCATAACCCTAATCGGTTTTTACGCGACATCGCGCCGGAACACTAAATCGCTTAGCGGCACATCTTTGTCGATAGGGTGGTAACGGGTTTTCGCCCGAAATAGGGCGCAGTTCACCACGCTAGCCCCGTGAGGACTGGTGGGCACACCCCTCTATGTAGTACTATTTCGGACGTATTTGTACATTATGTAAACCTCATATTCCTTTTTAGTTTCCTTTTATTTTTTCCTTGACCGTTATAAAGCACGTGATATGAAATTGCTTAATAAACAAACAACTCCATAAACGTGGAGGTGCATGCCGGGATAGAACTCTGTACCCTGAAAAGCAGGCCGAAGTCTTAACAACTAGGCTATCAACGCTTTAAAGTTGATGCATTCAAAATTAACATTCCAACGACCATAAACCATAGCGGGGAAGTGTTTTGATCTGTGTCGGTTCTAAGATACAGTGATCTTCAATATTGTTTAGTAAATTTATTGTATAAACAACACTAGCTGACCCCTGCAACTTCGTTGCACCAAATCGGTTATTACCGGAAAACACGAATAAAATGACATTTTCTAAAAATGAATCCTAGCTAGATCGATTTATCGCCCCCGAAACCCCCTGGATACTAAATTTCATGAAAATCGGTGGAGCCGATTTCAATTATATATATATAAGAATTGCTCGTTTAAAGATATAAGATTAGGCATGTTTTTGCTATAATCTCTGAGAGACAGATTGAATGGATGGATATACTTTTATTGTACACCACAGAAAAAAATACACCAGAGAGATACAGATATCAGACAGATAGCTGTCTGTCTGTGCTTCTGTCTGTTTTAAATAAATAGATGTACTACGACAATACAAAAATTTCGTAATAGCATAATGTTATATAATAATAGTAGGAATCGTATTGTCTGCGACCTTCGCGCAGTACAGTGATCCTGCGCAGGGTCGAGTCGAGATGTTTAACATAACTTGAATATTTATATCTAGCGGTTGCCCGCGGCTTGGGCTGATTCCACCTTTCGCTTTGGAATCCAAGTTTAAATAAGTCCTCCATTAAAGCAGCAAAATTCGCATTTATAACATTAGTAGGGAAAAAGGGATACATACAGTACACGCTAATATAGAGTTAGCCCGCACTGTGAAATAAGACGCCATGAATTTTATGCTTGCGATTAATCTTATATCTTTAAACGAGCAATTCTTATATATACATATACAATTGGAATCTCGGAATCGGCTCGATTTTCATGAAATTTAGTATAAAGGGGGTTTCGGGGGCGATAAATCGATCTAGCTAGGATTCATTTTTAGAAAAATGACATATTATTCGTGTTTTCCGGTAATAACCGATTTGTATCATCCCTTGTCAGCAGGGCTGCTCACAGGGGATATAATTAACGTGTCCAATCTAAAGCACGGGAAAATTGAATAGGAAAAGTTTATCCCCGTTTATGTTTATCCCCATGCGCCAGTGCTCTGAGAGTTGACATAGCTGTGGGAGAAGATACATTTTTCCATTCCCCGGGGAGAAAATTGTCTGGTATGTGTTTAATATGGCCGTAATACCACTAATAGGTTAACCCGTTATCATCCTATACTGCATCATCATGTACCATCAGGTGAGATTGCAGCCAAGGTCTAACTTGTAGTGGAATAAAAAAAAAATACCATCATCCGCTAGCATGAGTTAGTTAAAGATAAACATCCTAAGTTAATAAGAGTGATAAGTTTGCGGATCAAAAAATAAGTTTCTACCGATAAATAATTATTAGTTATAGATATTTTCACGAGTATTAGGTTAACGATGGTAGGATAACGTGCGATACTAGTTTAATCTACCCAGATTATCTGTTTGATTGTTACTACATAATATGTTAGTAGAGTTATTGATAGTGTTTTTGTTGTTTGAGTTTTAGGACAAATATTATCGTTACATAATATGAAAGTTATTATTTATGACCTAGTTTATTTGATAACTGACCTACCTGTTACAACGGGCTCTCACTATACAGAGTTAAATTAAGAATTCCAGAAAGCTCACTTAGAACTAACAACTTTTGTATTGAATAGATGCGGGCGTTACTCTTCGGAATTCCATGATATATTATGAAAATGAAGCTGAATTTGCTATACTCCGCGAAAAGCAGGAGGTTCTGTATGGCGTAATTTAATTTTTTCAATCCTTGTACTCCACAGCAAACAGTTCACTACGCACGTTTCGCTTCGAAACCGGTGCAGATGTTGACTTTACTATGAATAATTGTTAAGTCATTGCATGTGTTTTCTCAGTGCAGTAAATAGAATATGCCTACTGGCGTTGGTAGCTTAGGTATAGGTATTTTTTAAGTACCTTATGCAATTTAAAAATTTTCAATTTTATTTAATTTTTTATAAATGGATGTAATATCTGTCAATAAAGATTTTTATTATATAAATGATAACAATTTTGTATCTAGCCTGTGATAGATGCTAGTGCCTTGAACTTATCTAGTTCTAGTATCAAGTTTCTGAAACTTTAATATCTGTAATAAATTATTTATTCTTTATAAAGGGCTTAATCCTTGTACAGAATATTGGATAGAATATTGGATAGAAGCAGGCGTTACTTTGCGGAAATCCATGATATATTATCAAAATTAAGCTTAATTTGCTATACTCCGCGAAAAGCAGGAGAATCTGTGTGGTGTAATTTATAATTTCTTCAATCCTTATACCCCACACCAAACAGATCCTCGGCAATATACCCTCTACGCACGTTTCGCTCCGAAACCGGAGCATCATCAGGAGATGTTGACTTTACAATGAATAATTGTTAAAACTTTACTTGGACTTAACAATTATTCATTGTAAAGTCAACATCTCCTGATGATGCTCCGGTTTCGGAGCGAAACGTGCGTAGAGGGTATATTGCCGAGGATCTGTTTGGTGTGGGGTATAAGGATTGAAGAAATTATAAATTACACCACACAGATTCTCCTGCTTTTCGCGGAGTATAGCAAATTAAGCTTAATTTTGATAATATACCTTGTACAGAAGCCAATAATAAAATAGGTGAGGACTTATAATTGTTATTATAATGAGTAATTACGATGTGAATGATAATAGACTTTATGTTATAACGAAGGTGGGTATTAAGTCTACAGTACGTTTTTTCTTGAACATTAATTTGTTTGTGTGTGTAAATCTATAAGATATTTTGATGACTTATTTTGCACGCCTCATAAGCGAAGCGTTGACGTAGGTATTACTGTCAGTTTACGCACACAGAGTGATTCTCCAGCTTAAAATGTCCCTTTTTCTTTTTCTTCATTGCTTTTATAAGTGAATATAAATAGACAAATGTTGAGAAAAAACACAATTTTTAACACTTTATTTTAAATCTCTTTTTTTTATTAAAACTATATATAAAATTGTTTTAAAAAGTTCTGTCTTGGACGTCCGTGTGTCTGTATGTGCGGATCCCGTATCTTGTGGTCACGATAACGAGCGAAATACTTCACTTATCGAGTTGTTTTTTTTCTAGGCTTCAGTATTTTGAGGAATAGAAGCCTATTACTTTTCACGGTATAATTAGGTGTAGTTTAATTATTATTTACAAATAATCTCAATTTGATTGTAATAAATGAGATTATGAGGCGTGCACTTTTGGATTATCCAACTATTTTATAATACATTTCATCATTGAGTGGTACAAATAAATAATAGAAATATCTTATTTTTTTTTACTAAATGGTGTGATGATTTTTATCACGATACAAAAAAATTGTTACTTAATTATTTCATTATCATCATCTTTAACTTGTCATTAACCTATAACCGGCCTGCTACGGATCCCTTCTCAGAATGAGAAGCGTTTAGTCCATAGTCTACCACGCTGGCCAAGTGCGGATTGATGGACTGCACACGCAGTTGAGAACACCACATGCAGGTAAATGGCTTCATTTTTATTTATAATAAAATAAATAAAAATGAAAAAGCCATTTATTTACTACCATAATTAAAAGATTTAGATAATATTAAGATTAATATTATTGTTAGGTTTCATATTGTTATTATACAACATTATACAGAATGCACTAACTTATAGCATCTACACTGACAAATTTAAATTCCTTAGAAATAATATTTACATATATAGTTGTAGTTAGGTCTCTGTGATTTAAGTTTTTCCGTTAGGTACCTAACGGAAAAACTTAAATCACAGAGACGGTTACGGTAGAAGTCGCCTCTTTGGCGTAGGCCTCCCCCAGCTCTCTCCATGTCTTCCTTTCCTTTGCCTTCCTTAGCCATAGTGCGCCATTGATCTGCACAAGTATGTCCGCCCAGCGTCTGCGTCTCCTTTGTCTTCCTCTTTTTATACATACACAGTGTACATACCACGATAATCTTTTGGATTTGTCGATATTTCGACCCAGTTGCATGGATCGTGGTTTATTCATCTTCGCCATTGGTTGCCTGGAAGAAATCGCTATGTAGCGATAAGGCCGCCAAAATGTATACGTTGTTTTGTTATACTTTTCTTTTTGTTATATGTAATTTTTGTAGTGTGCAATAAAAGTATATTCATTCATTCATTCATTTATACCAGCTTTCGTGTTCGTGCAACTGGTTCGAAATATCGACAAATCCGTTGAACTATATTTAAGAAATGTTGATTTACCACGAAAATCTTAGTTTAAAATCTTTAATCACTACATAAAGGTTTTCTCACAATGTTTTCCACTACCGTTATTGCTAGTAATTTTTAATTTATCAATTAATCTATAACAGTCCACTGCTGGAGTTAAGGCTCCAATGGGTGGGTTTGCCATTATCACCACGCTGGGCAGACCGGTTAGTAAACGCAGTGGACGGTAGTAGTAGCATAGAGGACGATGCTGCCCGTTCCCCGTTACATTCCCGTACGACACCCACGGGAAGTGGAGGGGTTGTGACAACTGTATTCTGACCTGCCGTGACATCTCGGCAATTTTTAATTATATATTCTTAAATTCAAATACATAATTTAAATTCAAAATACAAAATACAAAATTCAAATTTAAAATTCAAAATTCAAATTCAAAATTCATTTATTTCAGGTAGGCCTAATTAAGAAGCACTTTTGAAACGTCAGGTCAGTCTGCTTGTAGTGACTCTACCACCGGTTCGGAAGGCAGATTCCACTGAGAAGAGCCGGCAAGAAACTCAGCAGATTGCTCTTTTCCAACATCATTTTTTAATTTAACAATCTTTAGAATTTTTCTGTTTTGTGAGAAATGAGAGAAGAGTGGCCTGCTTCCAAGCAGCCTTGTCGTTAAGGAATTCATCAATCGTGTAGTAACCACGATTTGTTAACAGTGTTTAATATATTGCTAAAACTTAGGTAAAGGTAGATCTTATATTACCTTCGGTATCATATAAATATAATTTTATTTTGCTTACAGACAAACCGGGCATGTTTGATCTTAGAGGAAAGGCGAAATTTGAGGCATGGAGCGGTAAAAAGGGCATTTCAAAGGAAGACGCCCAGAAGGCCTACATCGCGAAAGCCGACAGCCTGGTCGCTTCTATCGGTCTCCAATAAACTAGATTAAGCTTACAAGATAACACGACGAATATGTTGGGCTCGTGAAACCGTGTCCCGTGCGCTTAGAGTACTTTTTCTTTAGTTAACAAATATATCAAAATACCATGTGACACTGGAGATATGTTATTTTGTCGGTTACGTCAATTTAACAAGGTTATAATAAACTTAACGATGAATATAGCCTTTATAAAAAAAATTACATATGAAGGTTTATTTAAATATTTTTTTAGGCCTTCTCTTGGATTTTATTAAAAAAATTAAGGCTCGATATAAATGTCACACAAAACGACACCAGTTTGGTATTCAAACTCCTTTAGTGTTACACTAAGTGCACAGTAGAAAAACCGGTATAAAGTAAGAAGAAAATTAAGCTGGCAAAACAAAGACACACTATTCCAATAGTATAATATTAAAAATCGCAATCATTTAGTTATCACATTTGCTACAATTTCTGTGTAAAACATAGTGGTTTAAATTTTTTTTTACAAAAAAACTGTCCTAAGTATAAAAATTTTATTCAAGTATACAAAAAGTGATTTTGTTTTGTCATTTTAATTTAGTTACCGACACAGTGTTAGTGTTATCAAAAAATATAAAATATTTAAGTTGTAAGTATATTTTATAAAGTCGTTTTTCTAAATTATTGGGTTTCTTATAAAGAAATCGACTAGCTTCCTACTATACATAATACAAATAAGCGCATTTTTATATACATTGTGTTTATATAAGTATGTGATTTTTATACTAAATAAATAATATACCTGCCGATAAATTTTTTTGTTAGTCAAATGTCAAAAATATAATTTTGTCTAAAACGCAGATACTGCCTCTTTAGAGTATTGTACTTGTACTTTTCATAATATTTTATAATAGTCTCTGTCAATTACACAAACATAGTTTATATTTCGCAAAGATAAGGTACAATTTTTGTATTTTGATTTTCTAATTGCAGTTTTTTACTAACATTGATAAAGACTTTCAAAGTCCAGATTCTCATGTATTTTGAGATGTCAAAATTGACATGTATTCATACTTGAACTGTCACACGTCAAAGCAGTCACTAATGTTGTACATCTCTATGACATCGAGAATCTAGGCATTATACTATTTGTTATTTATTTCTACGGTATAAGGTTTGGCTTAGGTTACTACTAATCATCACAACGTTTCTTAAGAATAAAAGTGACCTATCTATTGATTTTAATTTCTGAGTTATACATACGTAGAAGTTAGTATATAACTAAATTGAAGAAAAATTACCCAGTGCCTTTTTAATAGGTGAGGATTTATTTCAGTGCTTCCAAAAAACTATTGCAGTTTTGGTCATTTTTGTTCAGTAAGTGTGATATTAAATACACAATTTATCATAGAAAATATATAGTTCTCTACAATATTATTTATTGTTACTTTATGATATTATGGGATGTGAAAATTTTGTTAACTTTTTTTATATTGCCGTGAAATAAAACGCGTAAAAAATTTAGTTTTTTTTTTGCTTTGTAATGAAAACCTATTACTTAATATAGATAATTATATACCCAAGCAAGCCCAACCCAAGAGCAATCTGCTGAGTTTCTTGCCGGCTCTTCTCAGTAAAATCTGCCTTCCGACGTTTCAAAAGTGCTTATTAATTAGGCCTACTTGAAATAAATGAATTTTGAATTTGAATTTTGATTTTGAATTTTGAATTTGAATTTTGATTCAACTAACAAAATTTACAATAATGAGCCGTTGGTATTGAAACGAGAAACCTAATGAAAGATTATTTCATGACGATCGCTTTTGCCATGTGGTTAGATGCGCAGATGACACTGAAAAACATTAATGTTCATCAAACAAACATTTTCCAGTTGTGGGAATCGAACCCACGGCGTTGGACTCAGATAGCCGGTTCTCTGCCCACTGCGCCATCAGCTCGCATCGGTCGAACCGTCGTCTTTAGTCCAGCAGTAGACTATTGCTGATGATCGGTTGGAATTTAAAGCGCATTTATTGCATTAGTATTAAACACGTCTTGGTGTTTGTCATACTCCTTGTCTCGGAGAGCACGTTAAGGCGTCGGTTCCGTTATTTTCACTAATTTGTGACAGAGTCGTTAAAACCCGCCAACCCGTATCAGAGCAGCGTGGTGGGACTATGCTCTAAAATCGTCTCTCCCTTTAAAGATGAGGCCTATGTCCCGTAGTGGGACGTCAACATGACGTGACGGAACAGGTAGCCATGTCATAAGCTAGCTAACCAGACAGAGTTAAAAAAAAACAATGAAA
The DNA here is from genome assembly GCF_905163445.1 of Pararge aegeria. NCBI lineage: Eukaryota > Metazoa > Arthropoda > Insecta > Lepidoptera > Nymphalidae > Pararge > Pararge aegeria. The sequence continues at coordinate 18,276,034 of NC_053185.1, read as the reverse complement.
TTTTTACTTAAACCAACTTTAATTTAAAATTTTCAATTTTATTTAAAAAAAAAAGCAAATCACAATATTCTCCAAATACGGCTTCCGCGGGTACACGAACAACGACGTTTTTACGCCTGCGAGACTATCATCTAGGATATTGCGTAATAGATAGTTGGTTGCCTGGAAGAAATCGCTATGAAGCGATAAGGCCGTCAAATTATATACTTTTCTTCTTTTTCTGTTCTTTTTGTGGTGTGCAAAAAAAGTATATTCATTCATAGTTGTTTCGAAAGTATGTACAAACCTATTATGTAGTTACTATTGAGTACTTATATTCTATTACTGTGCTACAACACAAAAAGAAAAACTCTATAAGACATTTGTGCCCATTCTGTTGTTGTTAAAACCTTTAAAATAATAACATTAAACCACCTAGAAGACATGCTGCCTTTTTTCTGTTCTTTGTGGAACGGGGTAGCGTTATTTTTGTTTCTGTCTATTTAAGAGGGCTAGTTGGCACTATTAAAATTAATTAAATGTTAACGATTAATGCTGATCAGCAAACTCATTCATGTAATGGGTGATTTATCGATACGGTATCGCAAAATAAGCCAATAATGAACCGATAATTCATTCTAACTTCGCCATTGCATTTAATTCAAATATCCTATGACGCCACAGGCAATGGCCGGTCCCGATGTGCCCGTGAGAGCGCTTTCTTCCGTACTGGCTCTACCGTAGTCATCCTCACTCTTCGTGATAGCTATAGATCTACCCACTATAGACCTGGGGGTGAATAAAAAAATAAGCAATCAACAATATTTCAATACAATATATTATTTTAAGACTATCTAGCTGCGATCAATTCGGAAAAGTGAACTATTTAAATAATAAAGTATAAAAATGAAGTATTTAAATTAAAAAAAAACAATTGTCTTTAATACCAATTTGATAATGCAAATTTCTTATAAATTTTATATAGACGTGAAATTTTTTTTAAACCCGGAACGCACTTAAATCCTTTCAAAGCATTTTGAGAGGATCCGTTAACTGTTAAGACCATTTCGTTCCAAAAAATTTCCGGCTAAATATGAGGCGACGTTAAAAAAAATACAATACCTATACCTGAATCGAGTTATATGTATTTTCGTAGCGCATGCATAAATTGAATCCGAGAAGTACTCATTACTGTAAAAAGCAGCACACCAATACCATAGCAGCAGTTTGTTTTGGCATCTAATAATACTCAAAATTGGTTAGCTAAAAACAAATACCTGGGACCAGTCAAAGAGATAAGGTGATCGAAGATTTTCACGTTCAGTGGGGTACCTTCTTCCGCCTTTATGTTGCCCAGATCGCCTACATGGCGTATACCGTCACGAGGGCCACCGTGACGACCCTGAAAATATATTGTAACATGTATAAGGTTGCCTCACCTATGGAGCTGAAACGTGACGATTGCAAATGGACTTATCCACGAATTTAAAATCATTCCACGGGCATTATAGGAAGGGATATATCAGAAGTTTCAATAAAGGATAGAATGAAAGACGAAGGAGAACCAAAGTCACATCTCAAACCATCAGCAAGTTGTAATGTCAATGGGCAGTGGGCAGGTTATGCTTTTCGTAGGTACGATGGCCATTGAATCAGTAAATTCCTAGGTAAGGAGATAGCGAACGCTCTCCAGCACACAAAAAGAGAGTGATGGGGACACGGGGAGTGGGTAGATGGCGAAGGCTGAGGACCGAGTTCTGTGACGCTTTTTGGGAATGACCTATGTTCAGCAGTGAAAGTCAAGGGACGTTGCCAACATCGCAAAAAAAAATTGGTAAACAAAAGTACAGGCTTTCGAACATCAATTTTGTCAACTGGTAAAGGCAGACCTAACAGGAACCACGGAGAAGTAATAGTAACTTTGCTGGGTAGACACAAAATTGAAATTCAAATTGAAATTTTCTTTATTCATGTAGGCCTATCACAGGCACTCATGAAGCGTTCATACATACTTATATGTTAACATAATTGTAAGGGGATGGTGATAACTTCGTTCGCCAACTTAAACCTAAAGCTACGAGTGTTCCGCGCCCTGGTCTAAGAAGAGCCCACAACAAAATAAGCTGGGTAATTTTCTTTTTATTATCACCGTCTCACAGTTTATTTATATTAAGCTATGAAGCTAGAGTAATTCACACCCAAGCTTTTTTATCGTTTAAGTAATCCTTAATATTATAATAGGATTTTTCTGTAAGCTTACGTTTTATATAAACTTTGAACTTAGATACATTTTACCAAAGATTTTGTTTGGTAATTTGTTATAAAATAATGTACAATTGCTCTTGAATGAATTTGCAATTTTGTGTAGCCTAGTAAACTGCACAACGAGTTTATGTTTGCTTTTTTTGCACAGCTGAAGTTATTGAGAACAAAAGCACTGATAGCGCAGTGGTTAGTACTTTGGCCACACATTACTACAGCCATTTTCTACTTCCAAATATAGTAGTAATAATACTCACGTAATAAGCTATGAAATGAGGGCCAATCTCCATACAGTTGCCATTTATATCACCGCTCTGGTGGACATGCAGGCCATGCAGACCAGCAGGCAAGCCTGTCACATTCCCTTCAATCGTCACAGGGCCGTTGGGGACGATTTGTGTGAAGACCAGATCACCTTCTACCCCGGATTCCTGGTCGGCTTCCAAGTGAACTATCGCTTTCAGGCCTGGACCGGGGTGGCGGGGCTGGAAGTAAAAGTACTGGCACTTAGTACATAATAATCGGGCCTGACATTCCGGAGATTAACCGGGACAAACAAACAGACAAACATTCTAACATTTGTATGCATTTAGTTAAACGTTGATATTTTAACAATGCACACAAACATCTCAATTTATTTTATATTTATGTTACAGAGGTATTGAAAATTTATTTTATCAGTCCTTGAAATAATGTTAAGAGGAAGACACAGTCATTAAACACACGCAATGCCTATTTTTGTATACTATCAATTGCACTTATCTCTCAAGAAATAGTTATAAGTATTTGATACAAAGATTGAAATGTAATCAAATTGTATAGCTGTGTGTGTATTTTTATCCTTAATAGCTCATTGGTTCAGAGAATCGATCGAAGGGATACAACTATGGATTTTAAATAAAAATATATAAAACCAAAAAAGCAGCCAGAATAAGAAGAAGAAGAAGTAAATAAAAATGCAGATACATATTTTATTTGGAAATAGTGCCAATCTGTCGGGGACATAAATCCCTGAACTAAACTAAATTGACAGGTCATAAAATAATGCTATCCTTTACCATCTTATGAAAGGACAGAACTACTTTTTGACTCATCAATTTATTACAGTTTAAAGATTTGTATACAATATGATAATTGCCACTACTGTTTCTTTAACAACGAATCCATTGCAAAGCGATTATAACACACCTTTTACTTACGTCCGGTTTGTGCTGATCAGCAAACTACCCGGATTTGTTCGGCTTGTTTTTATCGAACATTATCAATAGCAGTAAGTATGAGTTACGAAATTGCAAGAGGCCAAGTGAATAATGCGCGAGAACAGCCTATTGCTTAAGCGTACGAACATAATATACATAATTAGGTCTAACTTTCCAAATACATGAAGATCCGTGTGAGTAAGTGAAGATTGCTAAAATGTAAAATGATGTTGAAAATGCGCAATCTGCTGAGTTTCTCGCCCGCTTCTTCTCGGTAGAATCTGACTTCCGAACCGGTAGGTCACTACAAACACTGACTTGATGTTTCAAAAGTGATTATAAACTGCGATTATTTTAAATAAATAAAAATAAAATAAATAAATATACTAGGACAGTACACATCGCCATCTAGCCCCAAAGTAAGCGTAGCTTGTGTTATGGGTACTAAGACAACTGATGAATATTTTTATGAATAACATACATAAATACTTAAAATATACATATAAACACCCAGACACTGAAAAATATACATGCTCATCACACAGACATTTTCCAGTAGTGGGAATCGAACCCACGGCCTGGGGCTCAGAAAGCAGGATCGCTGCAAACTGCGCCAATCGGCCGTCAAAAATGAATTTTGAATACCTAGTTATTTATTTTTTTAGCAATTTTAAAAATAAGGCAATTTTTATCCGCCGCGCAATACCAGTTTCCTTCTTAAGGTAATGTGTGATACGATCTCGTATAATTATCATGTTCAGTAATTGCTGCTAAGATGCTATTCAGGTACGTAAAAACCGGAAATCGTTAATGATAAAATGTCTGATATATTTTTAATTGGTTAAGTAATCCTTGAATAATGTTTACACTGTCAAAATAAGACCTGTAAAGAGATCTATTCTATATTTTTCCGTAATGTTGTTTATTTTTTTTTATTATTTAAACTAATCAATACTAACTTAGTGGTTAAGGAAAAATTGTTACTAATATACTAACTGAATTAAATGATTATTATTATTATTATTATTATTTTTAAAACTTATTAAAATTCTTTGCTATTAATAATTAGCAGGCGTTTTTTTGCGGTGATAGCGTAGTGGGTAGATGCTCGCTCTCACTACCGGGGCGCCGAGTTCGAATCCCAGCACGCACCTCTAACTTTTCTAAGCTATGTGCGTTTTGAGTATTTCAAATATCACTTGCCTCAACGGTGAAGGAAAACATCGTGTGGAAACCTGCTTGCCTGATAGTAAGACATAATGTTCACAAAGGTATGTCGTTTCCACCAATCCGCACTGGGCCAGCGTGGTGGACTACGGGCCTTAACCCCTTCTCATTGTGGGAGGAGACCCGTGCTCTGTAATGGGCCGTTAATGGGTTGATAGTTCCTTATGCATTTTAAAACCTTAGTGATTGCTCAGCAAAATAATTAGTACCAATACCTTACTAATATTGTGAATGCGTAATTGTTTTGTATGTTTGTCCTTCCTTTACGCCCTAGCTAAGCAAACAATCAGCTTTGGCACAGAGTTAGGTAAAAAGACGGAGAGAAGTATCGAAGAGAGTAACGTATGCTGATTTTTATCCAAGCAATACAAACGGTTTCCGAGGAATTTGTAAAAAACCGAAATAACTGAATCGAAATAGTGACTTTTTGACGTAGATACTCACGGTTTTTGTTCTGTTCTCTCGGAGATCATACTTATTTTATAACACAATATCAACCATTGCAGAGGGTATCTATTACATCACGATATCATAACTATATATATGAAAATATGTATATGAGTATTTTTCTGTGTAAAATTGCGTTTTTACAGGAAATAATGGCATTTCCTGAATAAAACAACTCGAAAAGCGAAACCTTGATTAAATATAAGACCTGATCAAAATCTTAAAAGCCTTAGAAGTATCCGCACAAAATAAATTTATATCATTTACATAATGAACACGCAATTTTGAAAATGGCACATCTCGATTGTATGTACGAGTATGTCAGAATATGTATATGTTAATTTTTTACATCAAATAATATTATTTTTTTACACAACCTTCGACATTAATATTTAAATATAAATATACTAACTACGACAATACACACATGGCCATCTAGCCCCAAAGTAAGCGTAGCTTGTGTTATGGGTACTGAGATAGCTGAAGAATATTTTTTTATGAATATAATACACATAAATACTTATAATATACAGATAAACACCCAGACACTGAAAAACATTCATGTTCATCACACAAAACATTTTCCAGTTGTGGGAACCGAACCCACGGCCTTGGACTCAGAAAGCAGGGTCACTGCCCACTGCGCCACTTGGCCGTCTAAATGATTTATGACGTCAAAATATTTTAACACAATAGGGTTATTTTATTTACACAATTGGTGCACTTTTCTTTAAATATTTTAGATAGCCTAAAAACAAATATTATAATAGAATTAAATATTTATGTGTTGTTATTATATATATTAGTTTATTTTATATATTTATTAATTATATTATGTACATTGATCAATTTGTGTAAACTAGTTTATGTAGGTATTCCGTATTATGTATTAATTACTTATTCTAAATTTAAGATGGCTAATTTACGTAGAAAATAAAACCATTTCGTGTTTTATTGTTAGAGAAAAGTAATTTAATTTTCGTTAATTTTAAGTTAAGTCATTTAAGTTTTGTTTTACATAAGAAAATCTATGTATTTTTTTGAACTATAAGTGAAGTATTTTACTTTTGTTTTATAGAAGTTATATCTTTATTTTTGTGTTTAATTTCATTGCTAATAAATAATGATTCTGATTTATATGTGCCGTTTCAATCGCCCGTACGGAACTAACCCACTGCGTACGAAGGTACCGCATACTTTGGGGCTAGATGGCGGTGTGTGTAATGTCGTAGTAGGTATATTTATTTGCGTCTAAACGTGGTTTCCTAATTCAGATTAGCTAATTAGGTAACAAGGAAGTAAACTCCTCTTAATTTTATTATCTGCCCACGCATCCAGCAGACATAATTAAATAAAGAGTCCTGCTAATTATAAAAGCCTATTTAGAAAAGTGAAGCCTTCCAACTTTCAAGCGCCCAGACGTAGTATTCTAGTAGGTCAAAGATTAAACACGGAGTCAAGCTTAGTACGAACCGCTTTACCACCACGACACATATAGTTTTCTTAAAAAATAAGTTTGAAATGCATCTCTATAGAAAGTAATTTATTTAGTTATTTATAAAGGACAACCAACAGTAGATACATTAAAACTTTGTTTTTTTTTGGAATGAGTCACATAGTAAATGTTCAACTATTTACAGGTTATCACATCATGCATTAAAATGTAAAAAAGTAATTCTTATAAATTATTTACAATTAATTATTAGTCAGTTAATATAAACCTTAAAAAGTATAAATATTTAAAGCTAAATTACATAATAGTAATAATAATAGTATTTGTAATGTATATTTAAGTTTATTTATCCCTACGTATCTAAGTTATGTCCATACAGTAGTGTCCACCAATGCGCATTGGGCCAGCGTGGTGGAACACGGCCTAAACCCTTCTCATGTGTAGGAGACCCGTGCCCAGTGGCGTGCACTGGGTTTCTTACCAGGGTATGCATACAGCAGGAAATTTGCATAAAACGGCAAAATCATCCTCTTTAAATTTTAGGGTATGCAGTGCTTTTGTTCATGTATGGAGTGCACGCCACTGCCCGTGCCCTACAGAGGGCCGGTAATAGGTTTATATGATGATGACGATCTAAGTAAGTTAATTAATATTAGGTTCAGATCTTTGTATATGTATGTCTTGTACAAGGGTCACCGGGTGTGAGAGTTTAGTGTACTTATATAATAATTATAAAAAAAAGTATTATTATAGTAATAATAACGCTTTCTGTGAATCCCGGAATCTTTTAATCCCGGGAATACGATCGGTTTCCACGGGGTTTAAAAACACTAGCTAAAATGCCGCGGTTTCCGGATTAATTGAAATAACGTGTATAATATATATGTAGATAGGATACTTTTTTATCCCGGAATGGCAGCAGTGCAGGGCAATACAACCCGAAATTTGCATAAAGATTGCTTGCATCCTGAAGGATTTAGAAAACTTGTAATCCCGGGAATACAAACGGTTTCAAATGAATTAAAAAAAAAAAACGAAAAAAAGCGGCGGTTTACACATTAATTTATATGTTTGTGTGATATGTACTCAGGATAATTATTATAACATGTACAAGTAACATTTTTCGGGGGATGTAAGAATTTAAACTATGTTAGCAGTGCAGGGCAATGCAACCCGAAAATTGCATAAAGATTGCTTGCATCCTGAAGGACAGACAATACTTTTTATCCCGGGAATAAGATCGGTTTTCACGGGATTATAAATCCGGCGGTTTCCGCAGTAATTTTAAGATAAACCATTCTGTTTATGTTGTAATTATAGTATACTTAATTACATACATATTTTAGGAAAAAAAATCTAGGCAAACTTGCTGTTTCGAGGTCGTACCCTTGCTTTGTCTTAGAACAAAATTACCGAAATATTCGAAAATGTTATTGTGCAACATATAATAAAAAATTAAGCAGGTATTTTAATTGTTTGATATATAAGATATAAAACATTTCCTAGCCATTTAAGCTGTACCTATTTACTTAAGTTATTTGTCTGGAGGCTGCGGCCGTGGCTAAATAACCCCTCTACTGACAAAGACGTGCCTTGGGGTCGTGATTAGGGGTAGGTTTTATATGACTAACAGAGTAGTCCGCTATTATTTTACACGGCTAGATTGGACAGGAGACAGTTCCTGAAAGTAGCAGTGCATTGCTCTTCTGGGATCGAACGATTATCACTGACAGGTATATTACAGCTAATAGACCTGATATAGTGCTAGTCGATCGATCAGTGCGCCGTGCAATTGTTGACGTTACTATTCCACATGAAGATAATCTGATGAAAGCTGAAAAGGAAAAAGTATTTAAATACTTTGACCTTGCTCACGAGATTACCGCCATGTGGAATGTTGAGTCGACCGTTATTGTTCCGATTTTTGTTTCAGTCAATGGTCTTCTCGCGTAAAGCTTTGACCAACATCTTAACAAGCTGCCGCTTGGTTGTTGGATCGTGGGTCGGATACAGAAGGCAGTAGTCCTTGAAACGGCGCGTATTGTGGTTCGAGTGCGTATGGTGGAGGTTCCTCACTCTGGAGCCCTGACTGCCGGTTGCTTGGGCATTCAAAAGCCCCGCAAGCGGAGGGTGGATGTTTTTTCTTACACATTTTTAATAGTGTTTTATATTTTTTTAAGCATTGTTTAGAATTTAAAAGGAAAAATTAAAAATAAATAAATGATAAAAATGAATAAAAACGGGCCAAATATATGGAAATAATATAGGTGTAATAATACGTGCACCATGTGACGTTCTCGGGGGATGTAAAAATATAAACTATATTTAATACGCAGGGAAATAAACCCCGAATTTTGCATAAAGATTGATTTATTTGTAATAATAAACTTCTCCAATTCCATTTTCTCCTGCTTTAGCAGGTTAATTTTATAATATAATCACGGGATATAATCTGGGGATATATTTTTTGTCAGATTGTAGTTTGGTGAGATTGCAGTCAAGGGCTAACTTACAAGTTACTTAACTTAGTTTTAACTTAAAACTTTGTTTAGTATCTATCGTTTTACAAAACAATACGGAATAAAGTTTGTACCTTTTTATAGGAAGTTTTCGTGATGTGCTTTAGGCATGGTTATGAATATTATAAACGTCAAATTAGCATATCTATGAACTAACGTAATTTAAACTGTTCACGTCTAATTCACGTTTGGTTTGTTTTTCTTTGCGTTTAGACACCATCAGTTCCGCGAGTACATCCGCTTCGACTACAAGTTCATCACTGCCGGATTAAAGGCCTCTCTTAATAGGAGGTCTTGCCCACCACGCTGGGCGGAAGGGATAGTGATCGCAGTAAGTAGTACAGGGGATGCTGCTACTCGTTTCGCCGCGGGAAATGGTGTGGTGGCTACACGACAAGTTGCTCTTTTCATAATGTTATATTGACCACACCCTACCCGTAAGTGGAGTAATTGAATCAGGATTCTGTATGATCTTAATTCTGTGTATAGCCACGCTACTTCTGGATTAAATAACTTTTTAATGCTGGCAGAATTATTCAAATCGGTTCAGTAGTTTCAAAGTTTAGTTTACATAAGTTTACATATCACAAATACACAAACAACTAAATAAATCTTTTCTTATTAAGTTTTTTTTTAGACTCGTAAGCTGTTGGTTCCATAAATTATCACTAGTATTAAAACTTAATAGAGCTAGTAATAGTTTTTTTTGTTTATTGTAAAGTGGATATTGGATAGAAGCAGGCGTTACTTTGCGGAATTCCATGACATATTATGAAAATTAAGCGTAATTTGCTATACTCTGCAAAAAGCAGGACAATCTGTTTGGTGTAATTTATAACCAAAATTTATTACCAAACAGATTTTCGGCAATGCACCGTTTACGTACGTTTCGCTCCGAAACCGGAGCATCCTCGGGAGATGTCAACTTTACAATGAATAATTGCTAAGTACTTAATTGTTTGTTTGTAAAAAGTCTTGTTTGTGGAACTAACTGTATTTGAAAAATATTTTTGCAAGATTCTGGTAGGATTTCAAATAGTAACCTAATTCTTAGTTCCGTAAACCTCATCAACTCGGCACTCTGGGAGGCACGGTGGTGCATAACCCCTGACTCCGGTGTAAAATAAAGTGAACTTACCTCAGCCAGTTCTATTTGCTTCTGTGATCGATCATTGCCAACCGGATAACCTGTGCCGAGTTCCTGGAAACAGTGGTTTTGTTAGTATGTTTTTATCAAAGCGAAAATTCTAAGTTTCACTGGCTGAATTTAATTTGTGGGTCCGCGTTGGACAATCCAACCTTAATTATTCAAGAGTATGAAGCAGTCTGCGTGTCCGTCTGTCCAGTCCGTCTGTTATTGTTTTGTTATTTCTTGTTTTCGCTTTTAATTTGTGTAATAAAGACTTTATCTATCTATCTATCTATCCATCTGTTAACACTCTATTTCTTAAACTCTTCACACGTATAGTCCATTCTTTAACCCTGTGTGAACAGTCATATAGGTACTATCCCCGGATGCCTTTCCTGTCGCTACTTAACATCAGTGGCGTGCACTTCATACATGCACAAAAGCGCTGCCTACCCCAACATTTACATATAACTGGAAACAGAGAAGGATTTTGACATTCTATGGTATTTGACTGCTTTTTGCTTACGCTGATCCAAATTCCTGTACACGCCACTGTTGTACCATAAGATGATATTGGCGTCAAGCAATAACTTCCCTTTAGATAATAATAGAGCATGGTTGTTTTTCATTAAGGGGAATATTTTTTTTTTAAATCGGTGGTAGCCAATTGGTTAGGACTTCGAATTCACTTTATGGGGACCGAGTTCGAATCCCAGCACACACCTCTAACTTTTTAAGTTATGTGCGTTATATAATCAATTAAATTATCAATTGCTTCAACTGTGAAGGAAAACATCGTAAGGATAACAAACACCTGCATGTCTGACAGTTATTTATAATGTTCTCAAAGGTGTGTGGAGTCCACCAATCCGCACTGGGCCACCGTGATGGACTACGGCCTGTTATATATATATGATATTTATTTGCAAACCACATCAAATTAAGGATATATACAAGAAAAAACAGAAACATGAAAATAGAGCTACAATACAAAAGGCGGCCTTATCGCTTACTAGCGGTACTACCAGGCATCATTAGAATTAGAAAAAAAAGTGGAGAGCAAACTGCAGTTAGTGCAAAACGAATCTTACTTACATATAAATAGGGTTCCATGAACACTTCATACAGAGCACTCTGGTAATCATCGACAGCCGGTATAGCTTTAATGACCAGATTCCTTCCATAACCGGGTATGCCTTGGAAACTTTTACCATTTAACACGGATATTAACCAGATAAATTGTCCAAAAAATATGTGTAGACGTAAATTCATAATTGAACTTTTTTGTATTACTGTTGGTTTTAAAGTTCACTCAAAACAGTTGAGATATACATTAGAAATCCGACTATAAGACCTTATTTTATGACATCCGGTTTGTCGATGTCCGAATATTACTTAAAATATTTGAAAAAAAAAGTTCTTAAGTAATCGCTCTTTGTAAAGTGAATTGAATTAAAAATGTATTTTTACGCACAAATTAACGTTCAAGTAAATCCGGAATAATCGAAAACCCGGATAATATAATTAATTATAATCACGGAAACATCTGGACGCAAACTTGAATGGACAGCATTGTTGTGGGTGCAGATCTTTAAATTAATTTATTTTTATTTTATTATTTTACGCGACCACAAGTTAAGAGATGTTCTTAAGTAAAGCATAAAATTATAGTAGAAGTAAAGGCAGCCGTATAGCTCAATAGCGAACAATCAAATACCCCGATATTTGAAATCACAGAATATTATATTGTTCAACGAGAAACTAATGCCTGTTTCACCAACCTTTTGATAGATTTCAGATAGCTTATTCACAAATTTGTCTTTGTCACTTGACACAAAGAAAGTAAGAAAGTAAGTGGCAACACTTAAAGCCAAAGTCAAAGTTAAAGTCAAAGTCAAATATTTCTTTATTCAAATAGGGACATAGATGGGACTTTTGATACGCCGCGCTAATTATATACAAAATGTGTACATAGTAGTGAGTAGTGATGGCGATAACTCCATACTACACTTGTGATTAGGCTGTCTGACATTTGTAAGAGGTTGTTGAAACAGGAAGGGATTTCATCACTATTTGCCTTATTTTACTTAAAAAAACACTTTGATTGATCCGGATAACCGAAAATAATTCGTACCAATGCAAATCCGATTAGCGGATAATAGGTCCAGATAATCGGGTTTCTAATGTATGTTTTCGTTACGTATACGCGTTGACTTAGCAAAGGTTTCGTGAACAATGAATTGCATTTTAGAATAGAGGTGGTTTAAGCTTTTTTTCTTAGTTCATGTAATTAATATGTTCAATCAAGAGCTGGTGGAGAGTTTTGTTTGAGTATTAAAAAATTAACCGTGCGCTTTTTTGTACATATTTTGGACAGCCGATTGGCGCAGTGGCAGCCTACTTTCTGAGACCGAGGCCGTGAGTTCGATTCCTACATCCGGAAAATTTTTGTGTGATGAACATAATGATGTCTGGATGGTTATGTGAATATGATAAGTGTTTATGTATATTAAATTCATAAAAATATTCATCAGCTATGGGGCTAGATGGCAATGTGTGTATTGTCGTAGTATATTTATTCATTTATTTATTTATTTATATAATATGACACCATGCTATTAAGGAAACATTAATATATTTGTTTTATTTTATTTATTTATTGGCTTTTCAAGGTATTTTTATATCACATAGAGCAATGAAATTTCCACAACTTAGTTATATGTCGCAGCCGGAAATGAGTACGGACACTAAAATGAAACGCAAACGCGCCAGCTAGCGGCTAGCATGCATCAAAAGTTTTGGCGCGCTTCGACAGAGTCGTGACGGGGTCAACTGACTAGATTGGGATTATTAATTAGTTGGGACGCAAGGCAGAAAGACGTCGTCACGGAACTGTCCTACGTTTCTCTTAGTGGTTATTATTGTTAAAAGTTTGCTATTACGATATTAGTTAAATTCAGTGTAAGAAGTTAAATTCAGTGTTCGAATAAAGCGAGTCAAATTTAAAGGTGTTCTTATTGCACGATACCTGAAAATTGCCCACACGATGTCGGACGGATCAAGTTAAAATCCGCCCGATCCTACATATTATACATAAACGGGAAGAATTATCCAAGATAGTAAGAAAATATAACGACAATTGTAAGAAGGCTTTAACGTTTATTGGAAATATACTTTCTGTACTACCAAATACAGTGTAAACTCTTTATAACGAAACTCGAGGGACTGAGCATTTTTTGTCGTTATAGAGAGTTATCGTTATATGGAGTGAACAAAAAAAAACAAGACAGCAACAGTGGATTGACTTAGTTCAAAACGCCTTCCAACGTCACTTTTCTTTTCTCCCTTTTCAATCGCACGTATCACACAAATTTTTTCGTCAACACTAATCGCTTTCCGTTTACTGGCCATGTTAACAGTTTCAAAGTAGGTTTACGACTGATAATACGATAGGTACCCAGTATGCTTGGTCGAAGACCATCACTTCCGAGAAAACAATGCGTCATACTGCACGTGTACAAGGCAATTAAGGATAACAAAAGCTAGACCGACCTCGGATGTTTCGGAGCTTCAAAGTCTTTTGTTACCTGATAACATAACATAAACAATAATACCGATAATAAATATTTACTGTCTACAAATATGAACACATTTCTTCGTAATAGAGAATGGCGTATCGCTATAAAGAGTGTTTCAATATGTGAGTTTTAACGCAAACCAACCAACTTGGGCTCACTCCAACGTTATAGGGAGTTTATCGTTATAAAGGATAACGTTATAAAGAGTTTACACTGTAATACAAATAGTTATTAAAACGGATAAAAGCTTAATAAATTTCGTATTTAAAACTTTGATTGTATACTTTTGCTTACTAACTTAAGCAGTTTTAATACCTTTATAAGAATTCGGCTCGTTTTTGAACGATAAACGCGAAAGCTTTTCTCTGCTCTCAACTCTACACCATACAGTTGTATGACAGCTTGATAATCTCTATACTAAAAATAATGCCAAGAGTTGCGGATGATGCAACGCGGTAAATCGCAGTATATTGCGTAGTTTAGCGCAAAAAATCACTTAATGATTTGGGATCGTTTATCTCTTTTGGTACCTGCTTTGTGTGTAAGGTTTATTATAAAATCCTTTTTGTCACAATTATATTATTTTCGCTCGCTTCGCTTTTAACGCTCACCAAGGGCGTTTAAAGCGTTGGAACTTCGTTCCAGCAGCTCTTGGAGTAATACGTGTGGATGGTTGTCATTAGGTCTTCGTGCGTTGCCAAGGTTCTATGATTGAGAGGCGTGACGTAACCACTGGGCCACGGTCTTGCCGTTTTGGCTAGATTAGTCTTCATATTAAAACGTTATAAAACTTTAAAACAATCCGTCTACAATTGATCTTAGCACCTTATTCGCGTTCTTGTAGTAGTTCGTGTAGTAAATTAAAGAGTTGATGCAATCATGGCGGATCCAAACAGGTATGGGTAGCCCCTATTAATTTGTTTGTAATATTGTACCTATTGTATTGTGTGTAGATTCGGTGGATCGCTATTATAGGTGACAAATCGTTAACACAGGCGAAACTACATAGTCTCCAGCACCGACGCAATGTTGCCTGTGAATCGTTTTTTTACCGTTTGATTACGAAACTAGAGGTACCGACACATCTTAACGTGGTATATCAGTGATTCGAATCACCAACGAGCGACCATAGGCGTCAAAATGCCAAGGAGATTACGATGAGCTAATGAGCTGACGACCTCCCGGGCGCAGCGGTGAGTGCTGTGAATTTAAGAAGGAGGTCCCTGGTTCGATCCCCGTTCGAGGGGCAATTTGTGAATTTATATTTTTTAATTTTCTCTGGTCTGGTCTGGTGGAAGGCTTAGGCTGTGGCTACTTACCACTCTAATACCCACAAAGACGTGCCGCAAAGTGATTTATTGTTCCAGGTCTATGTCGCGTAGAAACAGATTAAGGGTTTAAAATAGCTTCTTCACCCCTAAAAGCTTAGCTAGATACCATCTTAGACTCCATCTCTGACTAGCATGTGAGACTGCAGTCAAGGGCTAAGTTATAGTAAAAAAAAAAAAGATTATATTACTCGTCGCACCGCTGAACTCCTGGCCCCGGATGAGGCCGTTTAGATACGCTATTGTCGAAGTGGAAGTTGGCAGTTATTTCGTGCAGGCGCTTTAAATCTTAACACGGCAAATAATAGCTTTGCTATTAATCTCTGTTAATTTTATTATTTGTACTTACTTGTATTTGTAAGTACCTACACTTGTAAATTTTTCCGTTTGCTTTTAGGGTTCCGAGGACTGCCAACGGGATTCAAGACATTTCATTTATTTCAAGATGGCCTAATATCAGCGCTTTTGAAACGTTAAGTCAGTCTGTTTTTAGTGACTCTACCACCGGTTCGGAAGGCAGATTCCACCGCGAGAGCCGGCGAGAAACTCAGCAGATTGCTCTTTCTCAGCATCATTGTACAGTTTACAAACTTTGAAACTTTAGAAATATATTTATGCATCCTTCAACAGTATTTCGTAATTCCGTTACACGTTGTATAAACATATTTTGTACCGCTTCCGCTTCGAAAATCACTGCGTAAAAAGTTTGTTATTTCAAACTATCAGTTACCAAATTTTTTGTTATCAATACCAAAATTAAATATCTTTAGCTACGGAACAAGAATTAATAAAGCTGTCATTAGCCTGTGACGTCACGAGTGCGGCCATGACACCCAGCGAGCGTTTCCGCGGGAAATATTGTTTTTTTACTGAGTGTAATTTGCAATATATAATAACAAAACTGCTTTAATTTCTTCAAAATAAGATATTTTTGGATAAAGTAGGTACTTCCAAACATCACTACTAACGTATATGTGCGGAATACAGAGTTATCTAAAAGATACCTGGCCTCGATATCTTCCATGATTCACCAACAGCTTTTAGGAAAAAACTCACCGAACAATTAAAAGTTTTTGTCAAATTAAGTTTGCATGACGCTTTGTCAATGCTATGAGCACTTGTAATTGAAGTGCATATCAGTGCATGTTTTTGAATGTGTGCTATGTTTAAAAACGTGTTATATGCATCTTGTTAGTGCTCTCAATAAATAAATAAATAAATAAATAAACATCCTATCCAGGCAGTTTGTGAGGTAAAACCGTAGTACCAGTTGGTAAAGTGTGAAAGACCAATCTTTAATATAAAAACTATATATTATTAAACATTAGACATAATCGCATCAATGATAAAGAAATAAATGGTTATTGACATTGTCAATTTACAGTCTAAAAATGTCACCCGACGTCAAAATTATCTAGTAGCTGTCAAATAATTTGATAAATAAAATAACATATAAAATAAATATCGATCTTTCCGTGACCCTTACAATATACTTTACTCTGTTATAATGGATTACATTATAACAGAGTAAAGAAAAAAAACATTAAATTGCTTGTAATATAAAAACAACAAAAAACTTTTATAAGAAAAGTTTGAGTACATGTTCAACATGGTTATAACTGTGGTTATAACGTTATGAATCGCGACTTTGTGTACAACCATGAGGACAGACCGACAGCGTGGTCTCGAGCGGGGAGTACGATCAACAAGTGGCTGTGGGGGGCTCTGTGCTGTGGCATGCCGGGGATCCCATGTTATTACTGCACGTGCTGTGAAAAGATGGATGACGCTTCAGACCAAAACCGACCGAGAGTTAACCGTATGTTTCACCCAGAATTAAGAACATACAGAAACCGTGTAACGACTAATATTGAAGCATCATAAACCACTCCACTTTAGTAGTGTTTTTCGAATAGTTAGTTTTTCACATCATACCATTTAGCAGTTGACAGTGATTATTTACCTTTAATGTCCTGAAGTTTTCCCATAAAATGAGAAAATAGGAGAGTAAAATAGTTTGTGAGCTAAAAGTTCGAGCGTAATTGCTAGTTACCTCGGACAGTATTGTGACATATCGCCTGACACGACTAGCACTTGCGCATATATATAGCAACATTCCGCGGATGTGAATTGAGACTTGCGCGGGGGGTTTTCACTTTTTTTGGACACAATGCACTGCATGCAATAACGGCCGAAAGGGTTCTGTATTTTCTTAATTCTGTGGTTTCTTCCATCATCATTATCATCCAAGGTCCGAGAGTTCCCAAAAAAGAAGGTTGATGATGGCAAAACCGATCCTACCTAAAGGTAGATACTTTCTTGTTTTTAGACCCTATCATTATTTTTTAGCAATTTATTTATTAAGCGTAACTGCTGAAGTCGGTAGCATGTACAAGGACGAAACAGTAAACGAAATAGAGCCATTTTTTTGGCCGCTCAACTTCAAAATGTAGATATGTTTTAAAACCATTTATATTTCATATTATTTAACTGATTATTGAGGGTAGTTAATTAACTTTGAAAGGGCCGTGTCAACTATTTTAAAGAGGGAAAAAATCGCTCAAATCAGCTTCCGCAGCCAGAAATCACAAAAAATAAACGCATAGTAATAAGGTTTTTTTTTTGGGATTCTAGTTAAACCGTCAGGCTTGAAGGGCTATAGAACCCTAAATGTCAAAGGCGGCTTTACATGCGAACGTCAAGGAGCGTTATTTATAACAGCACTAGTTGTTGCCCGCGACTTCGTCCGCGTTTGATTTTGTTTTTTGATGTGGCATTCAATTTAGTTATATGTAGTTCTTAAAAAATTTAAAGTATTCAGTATCGCTAAGCCTTAAATGAGGGGTTTGCTGCTGTCCGCTGAGGAGTTCTGTCCTCTATCTCCAACCACATTCATCAGATCTATACAAAGTTTGGGCAAAATTAAACACATATACAACCTCTATAGTACAAAAATAATTATTTAAATCGGTTATAATTTGTCGGAGTTATGGTGTAAAATCGTCAAACACTTTCATCCCCTCTCCCAAAGGAACCGAGCTTAATGTCAGGATAAAAAGTATCCTATATTACTTCTAACACTTCCAAGAATATGTGTACAAAGTTTCATGAGGATCGGTTTAGTAGTTTTTTCGTGAAAGCGTAACAAACAAACAAACTTACATTGACATTTATAATATTAGTAGGGATTGATACAGTCTCATCATCCATTGTCAGTTATCGTCTTGCTTATTAAAAATCTCACTGTTTTTTGAGGCGCGAGGGTTAACAAAAAAATCCTAACTCCGGGTTGTTTCTGGGACCATCTCGAAGTACTAAAAATATTTTTCTTTCCGATAATAGAAGCCACGGCCACAGCGGAGAGGATGACTCGACCGCATCGACCTCACGCACCTCACGGGCGGAAGTCAACCCCTGAGATGCTGTCAGCCGTGCGATGTGCCCTCTCTCAACTCCAGGGCGAACCCGCACCAGTTCTGCCGAACGCCTCACAGACCGCACCGAACACTCCTGAACCTGGATAAGCTAGGACTGCGACATATAGTTCAATAAGAAGTAAATCCTATTGCTGTTTTGGAAACGGTCTTCCTTCTTTTAACATTTAAATTCTTGCCTGATCTCACTGGAATATACTCAAAAAGCTATGTACCTTACAAAATCAGCATTCCATGGCATTTCTTTAGCTTTCGGAGTGTCCTATCCATTAAACATGACTTAGAGTTTGCCTTCACAAAAGCGGTTAGTTTAATTTAATTTACTTTTTTAACAATCACTGTACAGTGTCCTTATTAATTATTATGAAAATTTAGCTTCATTGGCTATACTCTGCGAAAAGCAGCAGAATCTGTATGGTGTAACTTATAATTTCTTAAATCTTAAATTCCACACCATACAGATCTTCGGCAATGTATCCTTTATACACGTTTAACGTCACGAGTATAAAGACCGAAAAAATTATAAATCCCACCATACAGATTCTCCTACTTTTCGCGGAGTACAGCAAGCTTATCTTTCATAATATATCATGGAATTCCGCAAAGTAACGTCTGCTTCTACTGATTAATTATGTTTATTTAACTTAATTATAGTCTAATAAAATGCCTTTATGTTTTTGTAAAATTTTTATTGTAACTCCACTAGTTTTTCGATCAAATATACCTTGAACAATAAAGAACAACAAAAAAAATTATCTACATCATTATACAAAAGCTAAGGTTCAAAACGCGTAACAACATAAATCTGAACGTACCCTAAGTTGACAGTACTGTACTTTTAGTACACCATTCGAGTATCGACACACAGTACCTAAACGTCAAAGTAAAATAGGCCTAACGTTACTTGATTTAGAGTGACAAATTACTGAGCCTGCTCATAGTTAGGTATAGATAACCTTTCGCGCCGTGCTGCTTTCTCGTAACTCTGTCGCGATGTTGAAGGCTTCTTACTTCTTATCAATGGCTTCATATATTTACAGTCAGTTTTGCGGTGCTGGCCTCTCGAGACCGATGCCTTGTTATTTTTGATTTTATTCTGAAACTGAACTGAAACGCATATATCGACTCTTAAGTTATTAATTGTGGTTCCTAAATAAGAGGTGAAGTGAAGTGAAAAGATACAGTATTGAATAGTGTGTTGTGGGAACTTTGTTAGTTTTCCGGAAAATTATGTAAGTTTGTTGCACTTCATTTTGTAGGATCAAATAATCAACACGTTTAAATTTTCTGTGTTCAAGAATTCTTCTTGTTTTTGATAGATACCTTGATCGATTTTTTTACACTTATCATTACACAGGTTTGAGCCAGTAGGTAGCCATAGATAATCATAGAGTTTTTGTATACTACTTGTTGCATTAATTTTTTTTTAAATACTTTTTTGGATTATTTCCAAAAAAAACTTGTTCAAAATTATCAGCCTTGCAACACTTCTTAATAGTTTGTAATTCATTTTTCTTTTCATTTTGATTTAAAGTTTGAGAAGTTATTGCGAGTGACTTACTGTGATACGTTAATGAGTTCTCTGTCTTCAGATCTTTTACTAATTTAAGATAGGATTCAAAAAGCGGTTCCTATTTCAAATGGAATAGAATATCATCGATTTTATTTTATTTTTTACGTAAGAGTAATGCCGTGTTTTTTATCAAATAAGCCAATGAAGTTTCCACGACATTTTCTTTCACGAAGATGTGGGATATCATACGCGTCGTACCAAGTATCATTTCATTTTTTTTAAGTCGTTTGTTAGAATCAACACCTAGGAATACAATTTTTTTATTGCAGAAGAAAATGGTAATTCTAGTCGAAAAACCGTGTCTTTTCTTAGCACGATAGGCTTGCGTTTGCACGCAATCATGTCTGATTGAAGGCACTGATGAGGTCAAGGTTGTTACGCACTTCCCTCGAAGACGCAAAATCACACTTACCTTGAAGGTACTGAAGTACGTAGACACAGATACCGGAACAAGGAAGGGCGTCCGCAACTATTTTCTTCTGCGATAAATACATACATTTTAAATGTGTAAAAACGCATCTAGTACAGCGAGGTTACTATACATTTGATGAATTCCTCAATGACAAGGTAGATTGGAAGCAGCCAGCCACGCTCTCATCTCCCGCAAGATAGAAAAATGATTGTAAATGTTGATGTTGGAAAAGAGCAACTACTGAGATTCTTGTCGGCTCTTCTCGGTAGAATCTGCTTTCCGAACCGGTGGTAGAGTCACTATAAACATACATACTTGACGTTTCATCGAAGTGCATATAAAGTATGCCTTCTTCATCTTCTTAGGGTGCCGTCTCCTTACGAAGTTTGGCAATCATTAGGACTATCTCTACTTTGGACACCGCTGCTCTAAATAATGATTCGGTGCTCTTTCCAAACCACTGTCGTAGATTTTTGAGCCACGATATTCTTCTCTGGCCAGGTTTTCTTCTGCCTGCCACTTTAAATAAATGACACAAAGTAGGCTTACTTGATATAAATGAATTTTGAATTTTATGAAGTTCATGTATTTCACGTTTTAAATGTAGGTCAAAAACCGATTAATCGCGAATCAAAGAACGCTGAAAGTTGCGTATCTTGCAAGGAATCGTTCAGATATTCGAATACAGCTGACACTTATTTCGTCTTTCTGAGGCTGTCGTACGTGGTGACTAAGAGAATATTATAATGGAGAGCGAGCAGTAGCCGCTACTACCTGTGCTTCTATTACTGTCTACTGCGTGGTGATTATGGGCCAACCCTCCCTTTGGCAGAGGACTTTAGGCTAGCAGTGGACTGTTATGGGCTATTGATGAATTTATCGATGTAGCTAAATATAGTTAACAGAATTAAGAAAATACAGAATTGTTGACAGAAACATTCAGCCATTGTTGTATGCATTGCATTGTGTCAGAAAACGGAGAAAACGCCCCGAGCACGTCGCCAATTCACACGCGCGGAATGTTGCTAGCTCACAAGTTTTCCCATTTTCCCTACTTAATGGTAAACGTGTAGAACATTAGAGGTAAAATAAATACTGTCAACTGCTAAATGAATGAAGTGAACAACCTCCTTTTCGAGAAATACTACCATAGTGAAGTGGTTTGTGATGCTCCGATATTAGTCGTGTATTCACGGTTTCTGTATGTTTCTAATTCTGTGACATAGAAGTTATGAATCTACAGAAACATGTACGTTTGCTTTATGAATGCGCGAGTACAGAGCCGTGTTCGTACAAGAGTACATGCTTGCTTGAAGAACCTTCCCTTCCTTTAACAGGGCTCCCTTATAGTACTGCTACATCAGCGTCTAATTGATATTAAGTCGGTCATCATATCAACCCATTACCGTCCTAATTCAGGGCACGGATCTCCTCCCACAAGAAAAAGGGGTTTGGCCGTAGTCCACCACGCTGGCCCAGTGCGGACTGGTGGACTCCACACACCTTACTGTGTGTAACGCAATACTGCCAAAAATAAGTACAAGCTGCGGCCGACAGAGGAAAATCTTACAAAGTATAAACAACTCCGCAATCGTTGCAGTAGAATATGTCGGGATGCTCAACGAAATTTTATTCACAACTCCGTTCATAATTTAAATACTTCAAAGGCCTGGAGGTTTTTGAATTCGTTGGGTATAGGTCGACAGCAAAAGCTGGCCCATAGTATCCCAGACCTTAATACACTTAATCAGCACTTTACTAAAACTTCTACCCTGGATAGTCAAATGAAGCTTACTACGCTTAATCGTTTACTTTCCTTGCCTATACCTGAATTCCCAGCATTTCAATTCTGCGAGGTGACATTTGATGAAATTAGGAAACATGGTTTAGCCATCAAGTCTGATGCAGTTGGCAGTGATGGAATTGGTCGAAGAATGATTCTTTTACTTCTTGATAACATAGGTCCTATTCTTTCACACTTGTTAAATTTCTCACTATCTTCGTGTACTTTTCCTTCTGGGTGGAAGAAGGCGTATGTTATTCCTATTCCTAAAACAGCTAATCCTTTAACTCCGTCTCATTTTCGACCAATTTCTATTCTTCCTTTTCTCTCTAAAGTTTTGGAACGTATTGTTAGTAAACAACTTTCTCTTTTTCTTACTAGAAATAATTCTCTCTCCCCGTTCCAATCTGGCTTTAGACAAGGGCACAGTACGGTCACAGCGCTGACAAAAGTCTGCGATGACGTACGCAAAGGCTTAGATAATAAATTGGTCACCATTCTTGTTCTTCTGAACTTTAGTAACGCCTTTAATAATGTTGATTTTGACTTGCTTCTTGCGCTGCTAAGGTCGTTAAACATTTCAACTAAAGTAATTGACTGGTTTCGATCCTACCTGTTCGGGCGTCTACAATGCGTCAGATTTGATGGCAAATGTTCCTCGTTTTCTCCCCTCACTGCTGGTGTTCCTCAGGGCGGGGTTCTGTCACCTCTTCTCTTCTCAGTTTTCATCAACTCTATCTCTTCTGTTATTTCCTCATCTTTTCATTTCTATGCTGACGATCTACAGATTTACGCTTCCGAAACTGTTGATGGAATTTCCTCTGTTATCTCCAAGCTTAATTCAGACTTAAACAATATCTGTAGTTGGTGCAAATCCTTTGGGCTTGCGGTAAATCCTGCTAAGTCACAGGTAATCGTCATTGGTAATCCAAGGCTACTGACACGACTCAATGATCTACCAGCAGTTTATTTTGACGGTGTAGCTTTGCCTTACTGCAATACGGTTAAAAACCTTGGGCTTATTATGGATAGCTCCTTTTCATGGGCACCACAGGTTTCAGAGGTGGGGCGGAAAATTTTTGCTACTGTCGGTTATCTAAGGCGTTGGAAGAATCTTTTGCCGATTAAGACGAAGATTGTGTTAGCCAATACCCTCTTACGTCCTATAATTGATTATGGTGATGTGTGTTATCCGGACTTGTCAAAGGAACTCCTAAATAAGCTGGAAAGGTTGCAAAACATATGCATAAGATTTATATATGGCCTGCGTAAGTTCGACCACATATCCCAGTTTCGGACGGAACTTGGGTGGTTGCCAATCAGTCAGCGGAGAGACTTGCATGCTTTGTCCCTTTTATATCGTATCCTTTTCTTTCCTCAAACACCACCTTATTTGAAGGAACGATTTATTTTTTACGGAGCGGACTGCCAGGACTTGCTTCGATCTTGCACCGACGGCAAACTCCAGGTTCCATTCAGTCGCACGAAATACTATAGTAACTCTTTTACGGTTAATTGTGTCAGACTCTGGAATTCCCTCCCTGCTGACATACGTAAGGCTCAATCCCTAAATGTTTTCAAGAAGCGTTTGGAAAACCATTTTTTATCTAGTATGTAGTATATTGCTTAAATATGTATATACTTATATATATTATGTATAATATGTATGTAGTATTAGAATTTATGAGTAAGTAGTTTATTAAAATTATTTTATATATATATAAATATATATATAAATATATATATATATATATATATATTTTTTTTTATACTTAAATTGCTGCACCAACCCGTTCCTTCGTTTTTTTTTCCTAACGTCAAAGGTTGTCTGGAAGAGATCGCTTTAGTGATAAGACCGCCTTTGCACGCTCTATTTTATTTTTATTATTTTAAGTTTCTTCTATTTGTGTTTAATTTATATAAAATGTGTGTGTGCAATAAAGACTTAAAACTTAAACTTAAACCTTTGAGAACATAATGGAAAACTCTCAGGCGTGCAGGTTTCCTTACAACGTTTGCCGACGTTAAAGCAAGTGATATTTAATTGGTTAAAACGTAAATAACTTAGAAGTTAAGAGAGAAAAGTTAGAGGTGAGTGCCTGGATTCGAACTCGGTGCTCCGAATGCCAAGTCAAAGTCCTACCCACTGGGCTATCGCCGCTTTTATGGAGTACACACGTTCATAATATCAAGGTAACTATGAAGGTACGTGCTGTGATTATTACAAAGATTTCTAATACGTGACTAGTAACAGTAAAGAAAAAAAAATCTGTGCTGTAGGACTACTTCCAGCTGCTCTCTCACAAGACTGATGAAAAAGCTTTTAATTTAAGTAACTTTTTAGGTTTAAAGATATTTTTTATTCTCAAAAGAAACAGTTTCACTTAATGAGAATGTAAAAATTAACATAAAGAAGTGGTAATATATTATCTAGTTAGTGTTTATTTATTTATTTATTTATTTATTTAAGGGACAATCAACAGGTTACAACAACAACTCTTAAAAACTAAACAAAAAATGAAATAACATATAAATGTAATATTGTAGACCCACTTAAAGACTGCCACAACTTGCAAATAAAAACTATATTGTTAGTTAGAAGGAGAAAAAACGATTAAGAGAGACATAAGCTAGCTAAACTAACACAAAAAAGAGTAAAGGAAAAAAATAATAATAATAATAACTAAGTTTAAACAGTACCACCGTATTGCGATAGGAAGTGATCCTTTAGTTTTTTTTTAAATATAGGAAGACTATCCCCTATTATGTCTATGTCAAGCACTTTATTAATGCTGTTATACAAAGTTAACAACCTATTAATAAATAACAAACCAAACACAAAAATACAAAAGGTGGCGCATTTATAAAAAATTTAAACGATGCTCTTTTAGCTTATTTTTAAATGATTTAAAAGATTTCTCGCAAAAAATCTCTTTGGGTTGACTATTGTATAGTAGTGCTCCCTCAACCTGTATAGTTTTACTGCCCTACTTAGTTCCAGTCTTGGGTAATCCTAATTTATGCCTATTTCGTGTATTTAGATGTGATTTTGGCTTTTTGGCCTTACTAATGGAGTATTTATATTTGACGGCCGAGTGGCGCAGTGGGCAGCGACCGATCGGGGGTTCGATTCCCACAACTGGCAATTATTTGTGTGATGAACATGAATGTTTTTCAGTGTCTGGGTGTTTATCTGTATATTATAAG
Organism: Pararge aegeria; assembly: GCF_905163445.1. NCBI lineage: Eukaryota > Metazoa > Arthropoda > Insecta > Lepidoptera > Nymphalidae > Pararge > Pararge aegeria. The sequence goes on along the minus strand of NC_053185.1, from coordinate 18,250,504 downwards.
TAATTATGTGTATTGTATTCATTAAATAATATTCATCAGCTATCTTAGTACCCATAACACAAGCTACGCTTACTTTGGGGCTAAATGGCAATGTGTGTATTGTCGTAGTATATTTATATTTATATTTTGGGAATTCATTTGATCTTTGTATATCTTGCTAATAACATATAATCATATTTTTTTTTCAAACCAACTAAAAGGCAAGAAATAAACATTTGCTACAACATTTATAAGTCGGTGCCAAGTAAAATGTAATGCCTATTATATAGTAGGAAGTATCTAGTAAATTTCTACATTGCCTTGAAAAAATAAAACATGAAGTCGAATTGAGAACCTCCTAAATTTTTTTAAGTCGTTCGAAAATAGCCTCTCGCCTTTACAGTTGCAATAACAGCATGCGAATTATTTATTTATTATCTTAAGAGGAAATATTTATTTACTTCATAAAAAACAGAAAATATATATAACTGGGATTGATTGTTTGTAATACATTGTGTTTAATTTCTACTAAATATATTATTACGAAGCGGTGATAGCGCATTGGGCAGGAGCTCGTCTTCCCTTTCACGGGCCGAGTTCGAATCCGAGCACGCACCTCTTACTTTTCTAACTTATGTGTGAGTAATTAAACTATCACTTGCTTCAACGGTGAAGGAAAACATCGTGAGGAAACCTGCATGCCTGAGAGTTCTACATAATGTTCTCAAAGGTGTGTGGAGTCCACCAATCCGCACTGGGCCAGCGTGGTGTTATTAGCTTAAGCTCCTTCTCATTGCGGAAGGAGACCCGTGCTCTGTGTGTCGGTAATGGTTTGATGTGATGATGATTATGAAATATATTATGCACCCATAAAATCAGTAAGGAAGTTCACTCTCAAGGTTATTGGCGTGAGCCAGCAAATTAGAATAGAATAGAATAGAATAGAAAAACTTTATTGCAACACAACACAATAGGAAAAATACAAGGAAAACACTAAAAAAAAAAATAAACTTACATGAACATACAAGAAAAACACAAAAAATTGATATATACTATAATAGATATTTATGCTATTATATATACTTAATAGATATTTATGCTATTATAAACTTACATAATACATAGATAAGTAATAATTTTTTAAGCGCTGTTTAATCAGGTGAATGGTTTTGGAATGACGTATTTCCCAGGGGAGTGAGTTCCACGGTGTTACAGCTTTAACAGTGAATGACTCGTTATAGCGCTGAGAGCGAGATAAGGGAATCACAAGCTTGTCATTCACCGACCTGAGACTGACAAGATGCTGAGAGAAGGAAAAACGCTGTTTAAGGTAAAGCGGAGAGATGGGACTATAGAGAAGAGAATAAAGTAAAGTACGAATAATATTAGCTTAATTAAGCTTTATTTTTTTCATATAAAACGGTATTTTAGCGCCAGTGTTTTTAAGTAAGCATTGCTTGCTTAGGTCGGCTGGAAACCAGTTGGTTGTTTTGAGCGACGGTATTGAACTTTGAAAGTAATTAGATCAAGGCATACCAGTCAATTGATACATATTCTTTCAAAACATTACAATTTACTAATATAATTGATCGCTATCATTTTAGTACGTGTAAGTGTATCTTTATGGTGAAGCAAATGCAGTCATTAAATATCTTAATATAATTCCAATTAGAAAACACATAATAAACAAAAACATCGAACATCTTTCAATTTATATATTAAAGTTTATTTATTGAAATATATATTGATATTTATATATGTATATAAATATATAAATATCTATAAATATTTCAGTATATAAACTTAAATACATATTACTATTTTAACATACACACAGACACACTTATATATCATAGATATTTTACAACATACTAAACGGGAAATAGTCTTTTAACTGCGATTTAAGGATTATTTATATATATAAATATATATGTGGTTTATGTAGTATTAGTATGTATAGTATATGTAATGAATATAATTTCCAAATTTGCCTATTGCACTATCTCGTTTCATGTAACATGTTTCTTCAACCAATGGTTGTCTCGGGGGAGATCGTTTCAAGCGATAAGGCCGCCTTTGCGCATATATTTTGTATTATCGTTTGTTCTGTTAACCCAGTATACACGATATAATCAAATAATCATATAATAATCTGTGGTCTAGATTCGAACTTCAAGCAGCACTTCTGCTGGATTTAATTCCAAGAATTGTCTTTGGAACAGTTGAAACGTCAAGCACTAAATGGTTATACTCGTAGCAAAGATATATATATTACGACAATACACACATCGCCATGTAGCCCCAGAATAAGCGTCGCTTGTGTTATGGGCACTAAGATGACTAATGAATATTTTATGAATAATGTACATAGATACTTATTTTATGAATAATATACATATTAACATTCACAGGAAAACATTCATGCTCATCACACAAACACTTTCCAGTAGTGGGAATGGAACCCGCGGCCTTTGACTCAGGAAGCAGGGTCGCTGCGAACTGCGCGAGTTGGCCGCCAATTGGTATTTTGGTTGGTGCTTTACGCATTTTGTGGTAAAGCTCGTCCGGGGAAGTAATGTCGCTTTGGTTTGCATTCTTATTTCTGTGTGCAGTAGAGCTGTGGTCTGAAGGGCCTGGCTGCTGGTGAAATTATAGGCGATGGTTTCCTACTACGACGTCACCTACTGACTTTTCTAAGTTATGTGCGTTTTAAGCAATAAAAGTATCACTTGCCTCAAGGAAGCCGTCGTGAGGAAACCTGCATACCTGAGAGTTCTCCATAATGTGCTCAAATGTGTGTAAAGTCCACCAATCCGCACTGGGCCAGCGTGGTGGACTACGGCCTAGCCCTTTCTCATTGTGGGAGGAGACCCGTGTACTGCGGTGGGCCGGTAATGGTTTGATGTGATGATCAGGTCAGGAACTATTTATCTGGTATGTGCGGTCTGCATTTTTCCGATGAAAAGTTCTCCGTGAATAAGTTGGGAAAAAACTGTCATAATCATTGTAAGATTGTAAAGAATAGGCTCGACCGTAATAATAGGAGAAACTTCCTCTGACGGGTGTTCGTGCTCGCAGACCGGGGTTGTATATAATATGCTCCTGATTTGTGAAATTGCGCTAGTGCGATGCAGAATGTTTGTGCCGCCATCTAGTTAGAAAATGTGGAGACCGTCACAAAGATAGAATTACAATTTTGGAGTGTGAAAGAAAAAGATCATCACTTCAGAATGGCTGATTGGACAATATTTTTTGATAATACGTTATCAGAAATTGTTCAATATAATATGAGTCCAATATAACCTGTTTAATATAATATGAGTTCTTACCTGGAGTCGGGACCGACTATAAGGTCACTTGTAGTAGAATTTCCGACATAGAATGTCATGAATTCAATTATTTCTCCCATATTTATTCAACTGAGTTGAACAATAAAGTTAGATCACCAAAGCATTTTCCTTTGATTTTCTGTTACTCCAATCTCGATTGGAATAGGTACTTAGTTATTGTTTTTCCTTCCTAGAAGTATGTACAATACCTGAAATGCAAAATTAAATATAATCTGAATAAATCTCCAGTATGTAGTTTTTTATATTTAATAACTAATTCGGTTACTATTGTTTGAGTTTTCCTGTATGTATATATTTATTGCATGACATTTTATATTGACGGCCGATTGGCGCAGTAGGCAGCGACCCTGCTTTCTGAGCCAAGGCCGTGGGGTTCTATTCCCACAACTGGAAATGGTTTGTGTGATGAACATGAATGTTTTTCAGTGGTTGTTTATCTGTATATAATAAGTAATTCTGTGTATTATATTCATAGGAATATTCATCAGCTATCTTAGTACCCATAACACAAGCTACGCTTACTTTGGGGCTAGATGGCGGTGTGTGTAATGTCGAAGTATATTTATTTTATTTATTAATTGCTTCAGATGTATTTGTTTGTATGTTTCTAACCGACTCCCTTGGGCTTGTTTTTGACCCTCTTCCGGTCTAATTTCGTTCAAACTTTGTAGATGTACGAGAACACAACACTAATTTGATAAGATTATTCCATTTCTCAATATAAAAATCCATTTCTCAATATAAGATTTTAGTTAATTGATATTCATCTATAGTCGATAAGGTAAGAATGATGTTAATTTTGATTTCCAAGCATTATACTTAGCTGATTTCTCTTATATTAATAAATTTGATGGAAAATGGGTTACCGATTAATTTTACTCTTATAAAAATAATTTAAGAAAAACTAAAAATCAAGATTTTATAAATAAACTAAAAGGTAGAAATTATTTTGGTTTTGAATACGAAGCGTGTTTTTTTATTTATTTTATTTATTTTTATTTTATTTAAACACTTTATTTGTAAACCACAAATAGTAAAAAAAAAACAATGGACACAACAAAAATAAACTTAAAAAGTAGGATACAAAGGGCGGCCTTATCGCTTAGTAGCGATCTCTTCCAGGCAACCTTAGGATTAGGAAAACCAAGGGAAACCGATTGGTGGGGTGTATTATTATTATATACATACTTACGAACAATTACACACTAATACTTATCAAGATTACACACATAAAATACTAATAATAATAAATATAAAAAATAATTAACTAATATATACTAAAACATACTTAATTATGAGTAAGAGTTAATCACTGTCGTCTTTATTGTTCAAGATAATGGGCTTTAACAGCATTTTTGAATATGTCTAGTGACCTTGACTGTCGTATGCTTATTGGGAGTGCATTCCACAGTTCAGTAGCTTGAACAATGAATGAATGCTTATAAAACTTAGTTTTATGAAACGGCATGCTCAAAGTCAGCGTACGACAAAAACGTATATCTGTCTGCACTCAAAGAAAATTAAATTTCTCCTTTAGGTTTGAGTTTTTAGTTTTTTTTTAACTATTAATTTTTAGATTACATTAGCTTACCACAAGGTTAGTCAGGGGGTTACTTTTAAAAAAAAGGTCGGCTTTATAGAAGTGAAAACTTCAATGCTAATCGCGAGTGACCACGCTTCAGCGATACACGTTAGTAACTATTGTTTGTTTATTGACTAGGTTAATAAGCGTGACTTAAAAGTGATTTTATATTAAAATAATATTAAATAGGCACATATTATAAAGAAGTGGCGATAGCCTAGTGGGTAAGGATTGAGCTTTGATTCCCGGAGACCGAGTTCGAGCCATGGCACGCACCACTAACTTTCCGGAGTTATTTGAGTTTTTAATTTTAGCAATTTACTTACTTTAAACGTCATATAATAACGTAGGCGTACATATTCACATAACTGTAGCGGTCTCCAAATTACATAACTACATGGCGCTACAAGCGAAGTGTTCATGAAGAAGGAACTTCCAAAAATGCTGGAACTATGGTGATACGCTCGACCGTAACAATAGGATGATCTTCCTCCGAGCGGGTGATCGTGCTCGGGGACCGAGGTCCGAACATCCCTTTTTGGAAGTTGTATATATAGGCCTTCTTCGTGAACACTTCGCTAGCGCGATGCAGGATTTTTGTAGCGCCATGTAGTTATGTAATGTGGAGACCGCTACAGTATTCCCTCCGAGACTGGAAGTCGTACCATTGAAGCAGTGTTGCTTGAGATGTACAGGCACTGCGAGAATCGACCGTCGCTGTTGACGTGCTGAGTGGTCGTGTAGCGACACGGATGCCTTGCAGGTTCGACATTCGTCAATGTGCTTGCTGTAGTATGCCTCTGTCACTAATCGTGTGCGTAAGTTGCGTGCGTTGAGTGCGTTTGCGTGCGTTGAGAGCGTTGCGTGCGTTGAGAGCGTTGCGTTCGTTGAGAGCGTTGCGTGCGTTGAGAGCGTTGCGTTCGTTGAGAGCGTTGCGTGCGTTGCGGTGCTGCGATGATCTCGTCGGGTGTGCGTCAGGCATGAATTGCGGTGCTGCGATGATCACTTTGGGTGTGCGGCATGCATGATTTGCGGTGCTGCGATGATCACGTCGGGTCACCACTGTACGGGAGCTATGGTGATACGCTCGACCGTAACAATAGGATGATCTTCCTCCGAGCGGGTGATCGTGCTCGGGGACCGAGGTCCGAACATTCATTTTTGGAAGTTGTATGTATAGGCCTTCTTCGTAATAACTTCGCTAGCGCAATGCAGGATTTTTGTAGCGCCATGTAGTTGTGTAATGTGGAGACCGCTACATATCCACTAACATTATTTATTTATTTATTTTGGAAGCCAATTTTATATACAATGCCTTAAATTTATTATAAACATAATGGTAATATTATGAATTATACATTGTTTACCCCACTTACAGGCTAACTCTGCATGCATCATGAAATATAGACGTTCTTCAATATGAAGAACATAAAACTAAGGAGATAATTTAAAAAAAATGCAAAAGATAGTAAAAACTATTAATAAAAATAAAAATAAATTACGTAACAAACAGTTTTTTAATTTTGCGCTTAAACCTCAGAGTGGAATTGTGACAAACATAATAAGTTAACCTGATATGCCTGAGTGTTCTCCATGATATTCTCTGGTGGGTGTAAAGTCTATCAATTTGCATTTGGCCAGCGTGGCGGACTACGGTCTAAGGCCTACCTCATTGTGAGAGGACCCCGGGCCCTGTAGAGGGGCCGATAATAATGACGCTGATGCTCTCCAACCCGCCACCACTAACCAATCGCTCCGGGCACCAGGGTTGATACCTTTTGATTATTTTAACTATAAGGTCAGAAGATACAGATTTACTGTAAAATTAACGTTAACCATTTTAGAAAAGAAAGCCTTACCTTATATCTTTAAACGAGCAATTCTTGTATGTATATAATTGGAATCTTGGAATCGGCTTCAACGATTTTCATGGAATTAAGTATACAGGGGGTTTCGGGGTGATAAATCGATCTAGCTAGGATTCATTTATTTTGGAATCTCGGTTCTCTTTGCTCTATATAATGCAAAAAAATATGCTTTCTGAGAGATTCTGTTGCGTGCGGTAAACGTTACGTCAAATACTTTTTTAAGTCGGCTCATTCGCGGACTGTCTACTGTGTCTTTTTATCTACTCTTTGTGGTGTGCAATATAAGTTTTTATATTCATTCATCATAAAATGTATAGTGTACTTTGAGTAGGAGCGCGAGACAAAGCCTTAACTGGCATTTTGGTTAAACAAAAGCTAAACTATAGACTGCCTCGTTGGTCTAGTTGTTAGCGAGTTTGACTACAGTCCATTTTTTTCAATCTTGCATTATAATGAGAACAATCTTTTCATTTCTTATAAGTGTGGAATATGTATTGAAATATAAAAAAATACATAATTTAAGAGATTTTCTTTATGTAAGTGTTTTCTTAATTATTTTCCTTATCATTTGAAGATTTAAGGTAAAAAGAAATAAACAGATTGTTAACATTTTGAGTATCGGCTTGATGACTTGGATTCAGTGGATCGCCGTACTAGAAGGTGACCTAGCCAATAAAAAACTTCAGAGTTTGGAACATCGTCGCAAGGTTGCCTGCCTTTCGGTATTCTATAAGATATATTTCGGAGAGTGTGCTCAAGAACTGTTTGATCTGTTTGCCCCCTCGCCTTTTAACCATCGAACCGCGAGGCACCGTAAGGATCTTTATCCCTACGTTAATAATAAATTAATACTTATAATATACAGATAAACACCCAGACACTGATAAACAATCATGTTCATCACACAAATATTTTCCAGTTGTGGGAATCGAACCCACGGCCTTGGACTCAGAAAGCAGTGTCGCTGGCCACTGTGCCAATCGGCCGCCTAAATATGTCGTGATAGTGTGTAATATGTTTTTTATTGATTTAATTAAAGTATGTTTTATGCATGATTGAAAAAAAATAGCATTCTTCATTCTATATAGCCTATAAGTGAGGGATATTTCATACTCCTCCGACCGCTCACTATTCGTAAAAAGCGGTATAAAGTTTTTGCTTAACGCATTCATTAATATACAACGTGTAACGGATTAACCAAATACTGTTAGGTTGCATAAGTATATTTCATAAGGAATCACTCTACAAAAATATTAAATCAAAAGAAGCGAATTTATTTTTCCATACAAACTAATTAAAAAGCATTCTAAGTGTTTACTTTGACGGCCGACTGACGCAGTGGGCAGCGACCCTGCTTTCTGAGTTCTAGGCCGTGGGTTCGATTCCCACAACTGAAAAAATGTTGTGTGATAAACATGATTGTTTTTCAGTGTCTGGGTGTTTATCGCTATATTATAATAGTCGTAGTATATTTATTTCTTTTATTTATTTACTTATGACAACCCTATTGTAGATAAAAGACCAACGCGTGCATAGTACCTACGCTACGCTACGTGTACCTTATAAAGTGACAGGAGTCACTTGATTTTTATTTTGCATGTGCTGTTAGGGTTGTATCTGATTTATTTCAGTAAAAATTATCGCTACGGTTTACTCAAAAACAATTAGCGTTTCGGTTACACAGAGAAGTCTCAGAGACAGTAAATAATAATAATAATAATAATCTTTATTGAAAGGTATAAACCCAGTTATAAGAATATAAAAAGATAAATTAAATAACAAAATAATAATAATAAGTAACAGTATTGCAATATAAAAATATTGCAAACTCACGTCCGTCATAATAATAATCATTAATTACATAGTTCGTCATAGTTTATGGGTTTTCTTATACCTAACCTTTACAAAATCACTACAGTTTATTTTCTATTTATTTTCTAAATAATGTACCTTTAAAGCCTCTGTAGTATTATTTCTGTTTTCATTTACACGTTGTATACGAGATAGATAGATAGTAAGTGATGGTACTGAACCCCATGGATTTAGTGCAAAAAAACCTTATAAAACACGTTGAAAACCCTGTGCATAAGAGGCCAATAAACCTTGTTATAAATAACAAGGCAACAACGGGCAAGTTAGCTTTACAATTTGCATGCCCCTTCCAATTCAAATAGAGTGGTCAATAGATTTTAAAATTGGCCCGAGACGGAAAAGACCCGGGTCTCAAGGCATCATCAAAACCAGGTTTATATATGTCACCTAGTATATACACCTACCACAGATCTATACTAATATTATAAAGCTGAAGAATAGGTTTGGTGGAACGCGACAAACTCAGGAACTTATGGTTAGAGTTGTAAAAAATATTTTTGTGTAGGGTAGTCGACATATAGAGGAAGGCTATCGGCTGTATAAGCATCGTCATCATCATCTCGACCCAGCAGTCCGACACCCCAACCCCCTAGTGGTCGAGGCGTCCACATATACCCCCGTCCCCGACGTCGAGCCAAAGCGGCGACGTCCGAAGCATGTCCTTAACGACCCTGACGATAAAATAACTACCGACAACGTGTCCCAACAACACACACACACGCAACAAACACAGCGTCTTCGCCGGCGAAGACGAGGGCCCTGATTTCGGACGTCATCCGGACGTGGATCCTTACCACGGTCACGGGGGCGTTCGGACTAAACAAGTCCACCAACAGTTAGATTAACGTCGAATCGAGCCGAGGTCCGAGTCCTCGCAGCAGGCACCCTCGGGTCGACGTCTCCCACTCTCCCCCCCGATGTCGTCGAGCCCTGGGGCTCTTCTCATGGCGAGCTTTCGCGCTCGCCCAACTCCCCCGGTTACGCCGTAGCAACCCCTCAGGTGGTTATCGGCAAGTGTCCTTCCGAAAAAGCAAAAAAAATCATCTCGACCCATTACCGGCCCAGTTCTGGGCACGGGTATCCTCCGACAATGAGAAAGGGTTAACCCTTTCTCATTGTCGGAGGATACCCGTGGACCGTAGTCCGTAGTCCGTGGACCGTAGTCCACTACGCTGGCCCAGTGCGTATTTGTGGACTCCACGTACCTTTGAGAACATTATGTAGAACTCTTAGGCATGAAAGTTTCCTCACGATGTTTTCCTTAACCATCAAAGCAAGTGATATTTTTAATTAATTAAAACGCAGATAATTTAGAAAAGTTAGGGGTGCTGGGATTCGAACTCTGCCCCCCAAAAGTGAAGTTGAGCTCTTACCCAGTATTTGTGTATTTGGCTATATGATATTACGATACAGCCAAAAGGAGCGGAGCGTCAATGAAAATGTTGTTAAAAAGTACGCCAAAATAATGTTTGCAGGAATTTCTCATCTTTAGAGGTTCTAAAAAAAGATCACGACAGCATATGACAATCTTTTATGGTTGGGATATACGCGGTCGAATTCGCGGGGACTGCTACTGAGTGACAGTTTATAGTCAGCAGATTTTTGTGTCACTGCTTTGTCGTCATTTTAGTCGACTTTAATGGCTTAGTGGAGCAAAGAAATGCGTATGGTTACTAATATGATCAATGTTAAAGCATTTGTTTGTTTGTCCTTCCTTCACGCTCTAACTAATCAACCAATCAACTTGATTTTTGTCACAAAAAACAGACACCCTGAAGTTAGCTATAAGGTTTGACAGTGTACACTTTCAATTGTCGAAGTCTGCGGGCTCATTCCGGTGATTTAATTGAATCAATTTTAGAAAAATCCCAAATTTTAATGTTGAGTGAAACTTGGTTGTCCTACTCGTATAAGTATTCCAAATTTAACAATGTTTATTACATCCCTTTCTTTAATTATGTAGAAATATTAATAATAAAACTATCAATGTTATAAATACCTTTTTTCTGTAGTTAGTATCTTTTTTTCCACAAACGTAGATAAAGCCAAAGATAAAATTTTCAAGAAGAAAGACCTTGTTACTCCAATGAAGTATAACTTCTAAAGCGTGTACATAAGTACACACATTTTTTTTTTATACCAAGACGACAAACAGTGCCCACTGAATTTGTATGAAACCCTATTGAAGCGGACGAAGAACGCAATCAACAGCTAGTTAAAAAATAAACGTGTTATGACATATGATTCAAAACAACGCAGTAGGCCTACAAAACATACTTGCTATATACCTACCTGAATAGGTAGAGAAAATAATTACATTACATTGTGCAATAATCTACTTACACTTGCTTACAAACCAGTTCGGATGCACTCTTGATTTTGTTTGGATCTTTCGAATGTTGTTATTTATTATTTATAATATACCTATTTACATAAGCGATTTAACTATATCGCATTATGTTTTCGTTTGCACTAGTGATGTGAATCGAGGAATTTTCCATTATCGATTATGTTTTGCGGATGATTGCGGAAGAAGACCTAACAAACCTCTTTGTTGGAGATATTGTTACGTACACAAAAGTGACTGGTCGGTTTTAGAGGGAGGATGCCGCCTTGGCACCAGTAAAACCTGTGTCTCAATTAAAGGAAATACGGTGGAATGATCCTCACATAGGGTCTGGCGATGGCAGGCTTCAGCTCAATAAATACAACTTTTTTTTTCGGATACTTCATAGACTAAAAACATTTTCATCCCCTCTCCCAAAGGAACTAAGTTAAATTTCGGGATAAAAAGGGTCCTATGTAGTAAGATCTCAGACGTGCAGTGTCATTTGAATTCATTCAGTAGTTCCAGCGTAATGCGCGGCCCAGATACAGACGGACAGACAAACAAACAAAATGAAATAAATATTGTTTCGGCTTCAGTGTCGATTATAGAGTGCCCTCCAAAAGAAATCGAAAATAAGTGTACATTAAATTCGACCTGTTGCAGTTTTTAATTTAAATAACTTGTAATCGGAAGACGGGTAACCTCAAGTTACTAAACAAATTAGCAATTGTTTAAAAAAAAATGAAGAAGTAACAGGATCTATTCTCTTGCGGACATCCGCACATAATCATAACACTATCGCCTTTCGTACATCCCTATTGCATGAGGTTTTTGCCACTTACTTGAGTAGGTCTGTTAAACCGGTCCATAAACCATAATGCTATGACCCGCACAGCTAGCCCCCCGGTCTTTAATCTCATTCTGCATCTGTTTGTGCGGTGGAGGAAAATAGATCACGCTATAGTGGCCAGTTACATGCAATATATGAGTACGACTTTAGATTTCATTGAGACACTTAAGATCTGGCCCAGCGAAGGTAAGTCGTGTTCTTGTACTCAGATAAATATAATATTTTATCATCTAGATTATATTGATAACCTTTGTCGATCATCCGAAATATTATCTTATATATCGTGCACACGTCAGTGGTTATCTGTAAGCACCTATGTTAAGAATTATATCATCATCTTGCCAGTACTATTTTTTGCGATTTAAGCTTAGTTTGACCGATAACATTGATGTATTTTTTTTAAATATCTAGTATCACGAAACTAGTTAAGTGTATATTTTAATATAGTGAATAAAATTTAACCTTTCTCAACTTTCAAATGTAGGTACTTTGTGGAAAAATAGCTTAAATATTATAAAAGTAAATAAATAGTCTTGATATCTCTCAGTTAATCATCACATACTCGTAGGTTACAGTTTCAAGACAGAGATTAGTGTTTAAACAAACAAACCTTTCACCTTAAAGATATTATTGGTACTTAAAGGTTACCTTTAATATGTTATTCGCATAGGTAAAGATAAACAGGGGTCTGGAGATTATTATGTTGAGTTTATTTATCACCTATTTATTATTTAGATTGTATCTTTCCATTTATCATTTCGTAAGTTTGCTCGGTATGTTATTAACGTGAATACAATCTCCATATTTCACCAGTCTGTACTAATTATATTTATCCATAATTATTTATTCGTGTAGCCTCTACGGCTTATGAAGTGATTTTTATCTTTACTATTTATTGTTTTACTTATATTAAATCGACGGCTGTGTTGGGTAGGAGTTAGTTGGCTAAAGATCACGAAGTCCTTAGCTCCTGACCAAATCCTTTTTTATTCCTTCGCAGTTCAGAATAAAAAAAAAGTTTTGGTTAGCTCTATATCTCTTTCTACTTCGAGAGATAGGGTGTGTGTCCAGCATTGGAACTCTAATTTGCTAAGGAAAAGATGAGATCATGAAACAGTAATTACTATCGCTAAGAAATGTATTTTCGAATCCTTCACGGAATTGACAAAGTAACTATTCGTTGTGTCGGGAGCGTATTTTGGACTCACTGGCCAACAGAAACCAGAGTACCCACTCTTACCTATTGGACACGTCCAATAGGGGACGTCACAGGCATTTAATAAGGCTATTATTGTATGCAGTATATTGTGTCCAAAAACAGTGAAAACGCCCCGCGCACTTCTCACTTGACACCCGCGGAATGTTGCTAGGTTGAAAACGCCCCGCGCACGTCTCACTTTACATCCGCGGAATGTTGCTAAGTTGAAAACGCCCCGCGCACGTCTCTCTTTACATCCGCGGAATGTTGCTAAGTTGAAAACGCCCCGCGCACGTCTCACTTTACATCCGCGGAATGTTGCTAAGTTGAAAACGCCCCGCGCACGTCTCACTTTACATCCGCGGAATGTTGCTAGATTACAAAGTTTTTCCCATTTTATGGTTTACCGCTTAGAACATTAGAGGGAAAATAATTACTGTCAACTGCTAAATAGTATGAAGTGACCAACCGTTTGATCAAGAAATTACCTCAAGTGGAGTGGTTTTTTAATGCTTCGATATAAGTCGTGTTTCTGTATGCCTATGAGGGTAAAGACAAGGTCCATCGAGACAGCTATTATTTATTTCATGTATACCCGACAGTGTCGGGTCGACACTATTTCTTAGCTTCTTAGCGCATTTAAAAAACTTGTTGTTACTGTGCTTGCTGCTTTATTATATTTGTCAACGTCACTTTCAAGATTTTAAACTAAGATTTTCGTGGTTAAACAACATTTCTTAAATATAGTTCAACGGGTGTTGGTAAATCAATTGGTAAAATTATGCAAACCAAGAAAACATCGTACATCATCTCAATTTAAAAGTGACGTTGTCAGTGAAGTGTGTCGAACAGTTCGTGAAATACCGACAAAACGAACACGAAAGCGGGTAGTCAGATTCTGAACGTAACATCCAACTTGACATCTCGTAGCTACGCAGTCCCGTCGTGACCACGATCCATGCAACTGGGTCGAAATATCGACAAATCCAAAAATATTATCGTGGTATGTACCCGTTGAACTATATTTAAGAAATCACTTCCAAGTATCTATACTACCATGATAAAATCTGCACATAATGTTAAATATTGCAAAACTATAGTTCTTGCCGGCATCTATTTAGTAGGATTCGGAAGCGTCGGTAGAGTCACAAAATCTTGAGCCGTTACCTGTAAGTCAGTCTTACTTGAAATGAAGACGTTTCAAAAACTTTTATTAGTTAAATAGTAATACTTTTATTTGAATTAGAACTAAACTATGTTATGACTACAAAAAAGTCTACAGGATATACCTCTCCTCATGAGATAAAGCGGTTAATCATAAAATTTGTGCTCTTAATTATTGTGGATAATAAAAAGAAATGTCTACATTTTAATATGCAGATGATAAAATGATAACATACTTCTAGTTTTTCTCATGTCTTATCTAAACGTGACAAATAACAACTATATAAACTCAGCGTGCTTTCAATTCAAAACAGTCAGCGTTATGTTTTGTAGGTGTCGGTGAGTAATTTGTTAATTTAAATCAGGTATTTTATTTGTCTTGTATGAGAAGTATCTTAATATAAACTTAGCTATGGGCATTATATGTTTAGTGTCTTAGACAGGTGTACACAACATTAGGTAATAAATTGCATCCGGGAAAAACCTTATGTAGTGAAATCGATTCAAAAAAATAATATAAATGTATCCATGTGTGCAAATTATAAAGAATATTTTCCTCTTAATACAAATAGTAAAAATATACAAAATAAGATACGAATTAGTACGTAACTAATTGAAATAAAATAATAATAATTATCAGGTCTATAAGTAGCTTATGCTGCTTTCCGTCTTTCGTCGTCGATCGATAAGTCGATTTATGTCAAGACGTGAATGAAGGACGATTGTACGTATACGTATGTTCCTGTAAACCCTAAAAATTCAAAATTCAAAATTTATTTATTTCAAGTATTCCTAATATAAGCACTTTTGAAACGTCAAGTCTGTCTGTTTGTAGTGACTCTACCACCGGTTCGTAAGGCAGATTCCACTGAGAAGAGCCGGCAAGAAACTCAGCAGATTGCTCTTTTCCAACATCATTTTATTACCATATCGTATTTAAATTACCTATTGACCTAAAAAGCTAGCTTTTTTAATAAAGAAATACTTTAATCAGTGTATTAGCACTACAAAAACCGCTCAGTTTTATTAGGGTGCCCAAACCGTCTACTCATTTTTAGTCAAAGAAAGGAAATATGATTATAGCCTACCTATATTACCCACTGACCTCTATAGTAGGTAGGTAATCTTCTTAAAATGACTTCAAGTCACAATCGTGCCAATATTAAATGTCAAGCTGCAGGTAGTGCAATAAACTTAATTATGTTATTAGTTATTTATTACTTACTTTTTTATTTTGCATATACCGGATGTTTGGTGCATCGTGTGCCAAATCGAATCTGATGATTGGAGGGGTCTTTGGCTATCTCTTCAGCCCTCGTAAAAAAATCTTGCTCAAACGGTTTTTTTTATACTGATTTTAAATTGTTTTTTTAAAAATTGTAAAAATTCTACATTTAAATTTTAATAAAAAATAAAGTTGTTAAGTATTAATTAATTTTCTTTTTAATCTTTAATTTGTAACGTTTTACGCTTCTTTTGAAACTAGAATTACACGCCAGCAACATCTAGTTTTTGTTTTACAGCCCCGCAAAGTTTTTTTTACGTAAAAAAATAAGCTTGAACGTCAACTTTCGGTTTTAATAAAAAAAAAACTAAAAGTGATCATGTTCTTCCAATTTTTTTAAAACATCTCTGGACTGTCCCCTTTCTAATGGTGTGCAATATGCCATGAAAAGTAATTAGTAACATCACTAATTTTCAAATTTTCTAAACTTAGTCACAATTTTCTAATATTCAACAGATGAAAGAAAAACAAGTTTTTGCGTAAATAAAACTCACAAGCAGGTAAAATTTTTAAATTTCGTAGGTTTTACTTGAAATAAAAATAATACATTGCATTTGAAACATTTATTTCATAATTTTTACAAATTCTGCTCAAATTGTTCACCCCTGTTTCGAATGCAGGCCCGACATCTTTGACGTATTGTTACAGTTGTAGTCCGAAGCCGTATTTCGTTCTTAATTGTACCGAAGGCCGCTTCTATGCGTTGTATTAGTACCTCCCTCGTTGGGACTTCTGTGGCGTATACTAGCTCTTTGGCACGTCCCCAGACATAAAAATCTAACGGAGTTAAGTCTGGGGAACGTGGAGGCCATGCAATAGGCCCATCGCGCCCAATCCACGAATTGGGGAACACATTATCGAGGTATTCCCTCACAGTTAAACGCCAATGCGCGGGACAGCCGTCATTTTGAAATACTATGGGCACATCTTCATTAAACACGGGCACCTCGGCCAATAATTCCGGCAGATCATTTTGCAGGAACTCTAAATAATTATCGCCATTTAAGTTATCAGGCAGGTAGTGCGGTCCAATTACCTGATTCCCAATCACTCCTGCCCAAACGTTCACACTAAACCGTCTTTGAAAAGATTGCTGTCTTTTGGCATGTGGGTTTTGCCGTTTCGGTGCCCAATGGTGTAAATTGTGCAAGTTAAGAATCCCTTCTCTGGTAAATTTGGATTCGTCAGTCCACAGTATTCTTTTTAAAAAATCAGGATTATCCACATCTGTGTGTAACAAAAACCGACAAAAGTGCATTCGTCTGTCAAAGTCGCCACCCTCAAGACCTGCAACAACCAAAAATCTTTTTAATTCCCCTTGAGCAGTAATTAATTGCACTAGAAGATTATGGATACCTGCTAAACAAAGGCAACGTCAAACAAAGGTTTTAAATTACGTACCTTGAACCGGAGTCTCGTGGAATGGATATTTTTCGTTTTGTCGAAGGACTTTCCACACTTTCCATATTGAAATATCAAGTTGTGCCGCCACATATCTAATGCTTCTTGTGTCGTCTTCCTCAAAAAGTGCCAGTATTCTCTCGTCCACTTCAACATTATGTCGCACAACATGTCCCCTTGGTTCATGAAAATTGACACTCCCAGTCTCGCGTAAACGTCGGTATGTGTCTTGGAAGACTCTGCGGCCAGGTAATCGTCGACCAGGAAAGCGTTCCTGGTAAAGTCGTTGCGCTGCACGAGCGACACCACGGGCTGCACCATAAACCATTATGATGTCCGCATATTCCTCGTTAGAGTATGTCGTCATTGCAACAACAAAAAAGTCAACAAAGTTTAACAATAACACCAAAAGTAAATAAAACGTAACAAAAAACAACAAAACTTAACGAAAACTAAATAAAAGAATCGTGGAGTACAGTAAGCTAGCACACACGTTAGGCAGCAGAGGCAGTGATGTCTCGACTAAAAAATAAGATGGCCGCCGTGTCGACGCGACGCGGGGCCCGTTCGCGATTGGTTCAAACAGGTTTGCACTATGCAAGAAAGGAATAGAAGATAGATTTCGCTTCACTAGAGTGAAAAAACTATTTTTGCCTGTTTAAACGAACAACGGGCGTATAACTTTATGAAAGAGACAGAAAATGTCATCTGCCTTGTGAATTGTGAGTGTTATTTACGCAAACCCTTGTTTTTCTTTCACCTGTTGAATATTAGAAAATTGCGACCAAGTTTAGAAAATTTGAAAATTAGTGATGTTACTAATTACTTTTCATGGCATATTGCACACCATTAGAAAGGGGACAGTCCAGAGATGTTTTAAAAAAATTGGAAGAACATGATCACTTTTAGTTTTTTTTTTATTAAAACCGAAACTTGACGTTCAAGCTTATTTTTTTACGTAAAAAAAACTTTGCGGGGCTGTAAAACAAAAACTAGATGTTGCTGGCGTGTAATTCTAGTTTCAAAAGAAGCGTAAAACGTTACAAATTAAAGATTAAAAAGAAAATTAATTAATACTTAACAACTTTATTTTTTATTAAAATTTAAATGTAGAATTTTTACAATTTTTAAAAAAACAATTTAAAATCAGTATAAAAAAAACCGTTTGAGCAAGATTTTTTTACGAGGGCTGAAGAGATAGCCAAAGACCCCTCCAATCATCAGATTCGATTTGGCACACGATGCACCAAACATCCTGTATATGTCTTCCTTTACCTAAGAATGGCCTCGAAAATGATGTTTTAAAATAAGTTTTAATAATTTTAAAAACGACCAATTTCTACACTTCTTACAGAGTAGTTGTTTCTCATTTTAATGAGATATGCCCTATAGAAATGCCCGTTATAAGATAGTAATTATTCTCTTATTCTATATAGTATAATTTTCTCGTGGAATTATTAATAAAAACTAAAAAAAAAACTCAAAATGGGATATGTACCTGAGATGTTTTTTTTTGCCATATGTTTGGCTTCGAATAGCCGTTCGAAGCTCCATAACCTTCCTTATTATCATAACACGTTAATATAAAAAAATGGAACAAGAATTTTCGATGTTTACATATTATTTATGTTATTTATATGCCCTTGTAATATGCAGTATCGTTACATTGTGACTTGTTAATTTCCTGCGGATATTTCCTGCAGTTATAAACATACAGCGCCTTACTAGGCGTGGATATTATTCTCAGGTGCAGTCAATGTTGTTGTTGTTGTTGACGGCCGATTGGCGCAGTGTGCAGCGACCCTGCTTTCTGAGTACAAGGCCGTGGGTTCGATTCCCACAACTGGAAAATGTTTGTGTGATGAGCATGAATGTTTTTCAGTGTCTGGGTGTTTATATGTATATTATAAGTATTTATGTATATTATTAATAAAAAAATATTCATCAGTCATCTTAGTGCCCATAACACAAGCTACGCTTAAATTGGGGCTAGATGGCGATGTGTGTATTGTCGTAGTATATTTATTTATTTAAAAAAAAAAAAAAAAAAAAAAAAAAAAAAAAAAAAAAAAAAAAAAAAAAAAAAAAAAAAAAATGTTGCTCAGTCATATTTGACTTCACTAGGTCATATTATAGAATAGAAACCTGTTTCACTTAGGCTTGCCTTTACTTATGGAGTTTACAAGTATTTATACGCTAGAAATAAAAAAAAAAACCAATATCATCCCATAAACGCAATATATAACCTACTCAATATTGGCATTATTAAGTTCAAGCGATATGCACGTTTGCTATATATTTTGCAAAACATTCTTTATTCAAATAAGCCTGTAGAAAGGGAAGTTTTGTAGCGTACATTTGAAGTGAAACTTCTTTATCGGTGTTGGAAAAAAAATTACCGTCACATTTTTCGGTGACGCGTCACATTTTTCCGTTACGCGCCATCTTTTTCTTGTCCCTACCACGGTTGATTCAAAGAGTGCAACGGAGAATTTAATGAAATGCTGTAATAATCTTAGTAGGTAATAAGGTAAAATAAAATAATTGTACCTATTATTTGTATTCATAATATATAATATGATAATAAAAGCCTTTTGTTAAACTTTAATCAAATTTAACTTTATTTAACCAATTTCCGTGAAGTTGCATGTAGTTTTCGAAAAATAAGGTCATAAAGAAGTTTCACGTCTTACCTGTGTACACTAGTACACGCACACATTTTTTACATGGTATTGAGATGATCGTGATATCTTAAGTAGGTAATATTGATTGTAGGAGGCTTTATTTAGACCTATCGCAACAATTTATTTGCTTGACTGCTTACCGACATCTTGTGATAAATAGTCATTGTTTGTTGAACGGGCTTTGTAGTGTAAGTAATAACATAGCTAATTGTCGTATACCCATTTCTGCTGTTGACTGTGCAATCGGTAATTATACTAGTACTAACGTTTCTAAACATGCTATGTTTATTAAGAATGGATTAAATGGTCAGATTGACACGACATGTATTATTTATGTTAATCCATGCTTTATAATGCTTATCGTTACAGATAAAAGAATGAAAATAAACCTCAACGTTGACGATACATGCCCGTTTTCATTAAATATAGGCATCGCCTAAGTCGAATGCCGAATGATTTAGGCCATGTCTATAGAAAAAAACATTTCAGCAAGTCTTAGGTTACTGGTGAACGATTAATGTATGCCTAGGAATATTCTTAGATTAGGCAGAAAGCAGAGCTGGTAAATCTTAAAGCTGAATTCATAATTTTTTTTTTTACACATTTTAATCTTGGGGTTGTTTGGAATCATAAATCTATATAAATTAGGTAACAATTTTTAAATCTTTCATAGTTTCTTGTATCGAAGGGCAGGTGAAATTCGCAATGACCAGACATATTCTTTTTGAAAGAAACTTTGTAATTTTGTAATATATATGCTAAAGAATCACTCCGAAGAATTTCATATATCTCATAGTATATCTCGTTTGACTTCATTTTTAATACTCAGTCAGCATGTAAAGATTTATTTACATACGATATTATATAAGATGTATATACATAATGATAATTTGTTCACAGATAGAAAACAAACCAAGATGATGTACCAGATGATATTCTTAGCCTCAGTGGCGCTTCTTGTTGCTGGACACGGCCACGTGAGTATTTCTGTATTTTTCTTCCAGGTTAAGAAGTCATGAGCTAAACGTTAACGTAAAACGCTTATGAGATAAACGTTAAAGTAAACGTAAAGTTGGAATAGTAATTTCAACTTGCAATAAAAAGTGTGTGAAAAAGCAGACTGAATTAAACATTTTTCAACAGTTATGTTGAGCTGAGACAAAAGTTATAGATATTTTTTCTACTAATTAATCTGAGTTTAATTTTAGTTAAGTTTAATTTTTATTTTTTTCTTAAGTAATCAATTTCAATTAAATATTTTATTCTGATTTATTTTCTGTTTTTTTTTGTTGCTTCTTAATAATAATTTGAATTAAATTAAATAATTTATTGCAAATTAGGTTCGATTAATTCCATTGTTATGTACTTTCATAGGTATATTAACAGAGTAGTAATAAAATGTAAATAATTTATTTGAATGAATAATTTATAAAATATTAATGCATAGTGTGATAACCTGTAAATTGTTGAATATTTACTATAAGATCCATTACGTTAAATTCGAGTAAGACGTTATGTATCTACAGTTGGCATTATTGACAAATAAATAAAAAGAATAAATAAATATAGTTATGCAAAATATTACCTTTTATAAGTATAATATACGTGCCCCGAAACATAATGGTTCACGGTTGCTTCTTGTAACATTGTCGTCATTCAATGCGCTCTTGGACAGCAATGCTCAATGGTATCTATTCCATGACGGATGGACAGCATTGTTAAAGTACTTTGAGAATATTGAAGTTTCAATTTACGCAATAAATAAATAAATGACTGAATAACTATTAGAAAGTTATACCGCGTTAATTTGGAGTTACAGCTACCTCAGCAAATTCTAAATACATAGTTTTTCATATCCAAAAAAGAATCCCATATCATAAAAATTGTGGACGGTAGCTATGGTGATACGCTCGAACGATCTCTGTGGCGCCATCTAGTTTGGTAATGTGACCGCTACAAATTGCATAAATGGAACCAGTTTATCTCAAGCTTTAATCCAAATACGCGTGTTTATCGATATAGACAAAATTTTGATGCCTTCAGGATCACACCCACGAGCCCAGTACAAAAACAGCGGACCAACCTCTGCGAGCTGTCGTACGTCTGGCCAGCCCGGACGGACACGACATCCATGGCAACGTGACCTTCACTGAGGAGGGGGACAAGGTCCACATCCACGGACACATCTACGGCATGCCGCAGGGACAGTACGGCTTCCACGTTCACGAGACTGGCGATATCACCGGCGGATGTCTCTCTACTGGAGCGCATTTCAACCCTGACAACGTAAACTTACACTTTTATAGATACCATTATCGCGCCCAGTGGGTAGAAGCTCGACGTCACTTGCGGGGGGCCGAGTTCGAATCCCAGCACACACTTCTAACTTTTCTAATTTAACTGTGTTTTAAGTAATTAAAATATCTCTTGCTGCAACGGTGAAGAAAAAAATCGTGAGGTAACCTGCGTGCCTGAGAGTTCTACATAATGTTCTCAAAGGTGTGTGGAGTCCACCAATCCGCACTGAGCCAGCGTGGTGGACTGCCTTAACCCCTTCCCATTGTGGGAGGAGACCCGTGCCCTGTAGTGGGCCGGTAATGGGTTGATATGATGTTGATTATCCCGCATGTATAGTCCAAAGCGGTGTTAGCTCAATGGTAAGGCCTACGGCCTCCCTTTAGGGACAGAGTTTGATATCCGGCACGCAAATCTAACATTGCAGAGTTATGGGCGTTTTAAAATTTAAGCAGTTATAATATAACTTGCTTTTACGGTGAAGGAACACATCGTGAGGAAACATAAACTACATTTGGCGCAGTTTGCAGCGACCCTGCTTTCTGAGTCCAAGGCCGTGTGTTCGATTCCCACTTAATTGGGTTGGGAAAGGGTTTGTGTGATGAGCATGAATGTTTTTCAGTGTCTGGGTGTTTATATGTTTATTGCTATTTATTTATGTATATTATTCATAAAAATATTCATCAGTCATCTTAGTACCCATAACACAACTACGCTTACTTTGGGGCTAGATGACGATGTGTGTATTGTTGTAGTATATTTATTTATTATGTATTTTTAGTCGCAGTAGAGCTTTTTGTATCAGAGCTCGTCCGGGGAAGTACCACCATCGCACCATAGCACCAAGCAGCATCGTTGCAATGCTGTGTTCCGTTTGAAGGGCGTGATGCCGGTGTAATTACAGCCACATGAGACTACACAGCTACGACTCATGTTGATGGACACATGGCAACACTTTGCCGGATGCGTTCCTTTCATTTCCCGCGAAGAATTGCTCTGTTTTGCATTTACCGGATTTATCAGAAAAGTACATGAGAGTTCTCTATATTGTTCTCAAAAGGCGTTTGAAGTTTACCAATCCGCGTTAGTTGTCAGCGCGAACTTTGGAAGACCGTCAAAAAGAAAAAAGTTGCTTATCTAGGGCATGTGCTTCGGCATGATAGATACAGGCTACTGCAACTGATAATGATGGGCAAAGTTGCTGGAAAGAGACGCATCGGTCGCAAGAGGAAGTCTTGGTAGCGCAATATAAGGGAGTGGACTGGGATCGCGAGTGCCGCCCAGCTGTTTAGCCTCGCGAGAGAAAAGGAAAAGTATCAAAAACTGACGGCCAACCTTCACTAGTTGGAGAGGCACCTAAAGAAGAAGAATCCGCGTTAGTCAGCGTTGGGGACTACGGCCTAAACCCTGCTCATTCTGAAAGGAGAGCCATGCTCTGTAGAGTGATAAAGATGATGAATGATGTTGAAGCATTGTAGGTATTCCACTACAAGCTAGCCATTGAATGCAATCCCACCTGCTAGCAACTTATGATGTAGTTAACAAAGTCTCTTATATTTTATAAAATCTCTTAAGGGTATGGCATTATCTTAAACCCTACCCCAAATTTACGGGTTTCTACGCCACATCTTACCGGGACGCTAAATCGCTTTACACTAGGCTAGACAAGAGAAAATTCAGAAATTGCAAATTCCCATATTAATCCATGTCCTGTATCAAACCCTAGATCTTACACTTATAACCTTAGCGCTCACCACTGCGTCAAAGAGGTCGTCAAGCTTTACCGCATTACTACTGAGAAGGCATGCGGTTTCATGGCTTCGTCGGATCTTATGTTTCAATAGCCTTTACCTGTGCTCCGATATTATTTCTTGTATAAGTGAGAATCCAACTTTGCTGGTAACTCTTCAAGCTATTAATTTGTCCCTAATCAAGCTTTTTAACGCAGAAAGACCACGGCCACCCTGAAGATGATAACCGCCACGTCGGAGACCTCGGCAACATCGAGTTCAACGCTGAAAGTCTCAGCCATGTTGACATAACAGACCGCGTCATCGCTTTACGCGGAGCCCACAGCATCATCGGCAGGGCCGTGGTTCTACACGCAATGTCTGATGATTTCGGAAGGTCCGACCACCCTGACTCGAAGAAGACCGGCAATGCTGGAGGCCGGGTCGCCTGCGGTGTTATCGGAATCCTGTAATTTCCCATTACCTTACTCTTGAATCGCTTACTTAAATTTAAGCGAACCATTTTAAAGAAAGCGATCATCCCAAAAATCGGTTCGCTTAGATTTAAGACACTCGTCTTAAATCTCGTTGGTGTGCGTTAGTGAAGATTTGAGTGCCTGTTTCATTACTTATTCCGTTAAACAATTCGATTTTTAATTTTTAATTGCGCGTTCTTCAGTTCAGAGGTTTATCAATCTTCTAGCTTGGTGTGAACAACAATTAATTTAATTAATGAAACAGGTTCCAAATAAATAAACAGTAGCTTTTTAATGATACATTGATAAAATATTTTTATTACTCAATTTTGTTTTTCTCTTTTCCCTCCGATGATTTTAGGTACCTAACCACTTGAACATGAAACAGAAAATAATTCTGGTCACGCATTTTCTTTGCTAAGATACAAAGAGTAGAATAGAATAGAAAAATTTTATTGCACCAAAACACAATAGGAAAAATACAAGGAAAACAGTAATAGTACTTAGTGCTAGGGTGCAAAGGCGACCTTATCACTGAAAGTGATCTTTTAAAGGCAACCTGAGCGTATAAAGAATTACTTTATTGCAATAAAACAGAGAAATAAATTTTTTTCACACAAATCCCATACCTTAACTAAATTGACCAGTTCAAAAGAGTGTTTTTCACATTTTTTTATCTGAAAAAGATAGCACTATTTGCAGACTTATCATATAAGTTGAGCTTAGAAATTTATGTATAACAAAATTTGCACAAATAACTGAAACAAAAATAGAAAATAATAGATTAACTTTTCGGCTTTAATAAATTCTCAAAAAAACTATTCCACGAACCATTTATTTATCACATAATAAAAATTTATATTCCAAGAAAAAAAACTGACGTCTGATATAAATGTATACCAACATAAAAGTAAAACAAAAACGTGTGTGTACTTATGTACACGCGTTAGAAGTTATATTTCTTTGGCGTAACCAGATAAAAATCTTTTCAAAAATTGTATCTCTCGCCTTAATCTACGTTTGTCGAGAAAACGACGCTAACATTAGAAAAAAGGTATAGTTTGAACTATTGAAAGTCAACTGTCAAACCTTTTTTAGAAAAACTAAAATGTTGACTATAGCTACTTCATGGTGTCGGTTTTCTGTGACGGTGTGCTCGCGCATCTTGAAAATTTACTCTCACCATTTTTCCCAAACGCGCCGAAATACTTCATTAATTTTTTGTATAAATCAAGCTTGAATACTGTGTGCTACAAGTAGCTTCCGGTCGCGTAATAGTTTGCAACTACTATCTGACTTGTGTGGTTGTGCCCCGATATATACTGAATATATCTGCGTTTGTCCACCTATCCGCACTGGGCCAGCGTGGTGGACTACGGCCTAAGCCCTCGTGATTGTGGGATAATCTGCGTAACCCATTCGAGTGTAGAGACGTGATGTTATGTTGCGCGTTTGCGTAAACAATGCATTATTGCGATAGAAATTTACTGTTATTTTTTTGAAGAGTAGCGTTATCTGTCTCCGAAACGCTATATAAGATCTTTCTTTTTCTTGTCTAAATGGGTCTATGTAGAAAAACCCCTTTCGAATAAAAACATAATTTTAAAAATTACAGAGTTATGCCTGAAACATACATAACAAAAACATCGAAATCGACAACCGCTTAAAGCGGCCATTTTGAACTTCTTTCATTTTGAAGGAAGCCGGTAAAATATGGCCGATTTTGCGCGACCTGGCTGAGCTTTGGTAATCCACAGGATGATTACGTATCTCAAACAGGCTTGCGAACCCAAAAAAGTAGCTCTATTAACTTACTTTGTAGTTTTTTACTACAAGGAAATGTCGATTGGAAATAATGAACCCAAGTCCTTATTCTGACCTTCTAGAATTGTTTCTATGGAGAAGTTACACTTAGGCTGGTCGTATATTACGAGGCAATAAATTTTAACACACCTAATTTTTATTACTGGACATTTTTTAACAGGTGATGGTTATATTGGTTTTAGACCAAATATGGGTTGGCGGGCTTTAACGATTATTATGACATGTCTGTTATATTAGTAGTACTTAAAGCATTTTGTAGAAGTAGAGTTTTTCTCGACTAATAGCATGCAATCTTATAGATCGACTGCTATGTCTTGTGCACACAGCCACTTGGTCGCTTTCATTTTTTTTCGGAAGGTCAGTAGCTGAAAAACACCATAAGGGTTGTAACCGCGTCACAGGGGTGATGGGAGAGCGCTAGGGTTGCCATTCATTCTAGGAACCAATACGGGACGTTTTCTACTCCGATGCCTTAAACATGTCCCGCGGCTATCAACTACATCGTACCTATATGCAAGCACGTGTAAGTGATCTCAAACGCCTCAAAAGTACAAAATAAAAATCTAAATTTTTGAATCAAAGTTTCTAAAATTTTGTATTATTCATTCATTATTTCGCCCAGTCATATTCTGTAGTTGTATTTTGTCGGGTTATGTAACAAAACCGGGACATGTTTTAAATACGGCAGGATGATTACGTTTATCACGACAGGCTTGCGACAGGCATTTTTGTATTTTTATTGCATCAAAAAGTGACGTTGGAAAGCAAAGATCGCCAGATTTACGCCTGTCGCAAGCATGTTATCAAAACGTAATCGCCCTGCGGGACGGGTTGATCAAATATGGTGACACTCCCGTAAATACGGAACATAATATGGCAACTCTAGCGAGCGCGAAAGCTTGAAATGACTAGATCCCCAGGGCTAGACGACATCGTTGCGATATCGCTTGCAACGGATTGCCGAGCGATGGATTGCCCCGTGTCCACAGCTGATTTGCTTTTAATACGATACGAGGCGAATTCTGATATTATTACCCTTGAAACATAAGAATTTAGGCACATGAGCCTTAACCTGAGGCGTAGGTACGCCTCAGGTTAAATATGGATAGGAAGGGTATGCATGCCCTGCGAAGGGTATGCATATTTATATATATATATATATAAGCATATTTAACCTGAGGTTGCCCTTTCCACCTTTATTGGGTTGGGTTGCCTTAAAAGATCACCTTTAGTGTTAAGTCCGCCTTTGCACCCTAGTACTCAGTACTACTACTGGTTTCTTTGTGTTTTGTTGCAATAAAGTTGTTTCTATTCTGTTATATTGTATAAAAAAGAGCATTTTTGCACGAGCCACCGCACGGCACGATAAATGTGGTAGCGAATCCGAGCACCATATACAGGGTCAGATAAAAAAAAACAGAAAGCTCTCGGTTTTGTAGTTCCTAGCAATAAACATAACAAATTTTGTTCCACGACTTTTCAAACTTCAGTATTAATTAATTTCATACAAAAAAAATTAAAACAAATTATTTCTGCAAAGTAACATTACACTGTGAAATTAGAGATAAGAATGGCAGGGTGATTAAGTATCTCGCGACAGGCTTGCGACAGGTGTAAATCTTGCAATCACTGCTGTCAAACGTCACTCTCTCGTACAATAAATAAAGAAAGAGTGACGTTTGACTGCAGTGATTGTAAAATTTACGCCTGTCGCAAGCCGGTCGCGAGATACGTAAGTATTTATATTCTGGGTACAACAGACGGATCGCTCGTGTTTGTCACCCTTTAGAGAAATGCTTGAAGTATGCTTTGGGACACTATTTCTGCATGCTAAAATAATTGTTTTTTTTTTCTAGGAGTCCCGTGAACGGCTGGGACCGGAACGCTGCATCTACCAGCAAATATTGGTTCTCTTCGGCCATGTTTCTCGTTCTTTCCGCCATGACAATGTTGCTCCAGTAAAATTAATTCAAAGAAATTGAAGCTCTAATAGTTATACCTATTTAAGTAATTTAACGAAGTGTTTTGTTTAAGCTATTGTAAGATTTACATAGGCAATATTGCATTAGGTATGTTATTTAATTTAATTTACTGAAATTAACAACGTGTTCGTTTAAATAATTCACAATATGGCATACCGACAGAGTACTAGACAGCCGGTTTGCGCAGTAGGCAGCGACCCTGCTTTCTGAGTCCAAGGCCGTGGGTTCGATTCCCATAACTGGGGAATGTTTGTGTGATAAACATGAATGTTTTTCAGTGTCTGGGTGTTTATCTGTATATTAAAAGTATTAATGAGTATTATATTCATATAATTATATAATTTTAATCAGCTATCTTAGTACCCATTACACTACTACGCTTAGTTTAGGGCTAGATGGCGATGTGTGTATTGTCGTAGTATATTTATTTATTTATTTATTTATATTATAATATGTCATATTCAAATATTTGTAAAATAAAGTAACCTAAAATAACATAAGTAAAATAAAACTACATAAAATGTAAGGGTAGATGGCATAGTGCTTATATGTGTGTAAGAATTAAACATGTTTTGTTGATGTTTTGTTGATTCATGTTTGAAACATGTTAGTGCTAAATTTAAATTTGCATATATACTAAAAATAAAATCATATCGATGACTAATACCGAATACAGAATGAAAAACAACCTTTTGCGAAAAAAAGCAAGGTCGCTTTTACTTATGGAAGTTTACATGTATTTTTGGGGTATTTTTTATTTAATAAACCTACAGTAAAATAAAATTACTGCATAATATTTATACAATTTACTATAATATTTTAATTATATAAGTAAAAACAATCAGGGCTAATTTATAGGTAACTGATTTAAAATCGTAAACTGTGTTATTATTTAAGTTAAAAATAAACAATCGATCAATTGTGTACGTATTTTATTTTATAACATATCGATATATAACTTTGGAATTAAAATAGCAACTCAACCTACAAGTTTTTTTTTATTCCACTACAAGTTAGCCCATGACTGCAATCTCACCTTGTGGTAAGTAATGATGCAATCTAAGATGCTTGCGGGCTAATCTGTAAGGGAGTATAATAATATAATAATAATAATCCTTTATTGCCTTAATCTATTGTTAATACAAGAACTTGAACTATATTATTACCATTTTATTATTAACAATATGGCAAATGGCCGCAAACTCAGCCTTATGCTGCTTTTTCATTATTACTCAGCATTGGCAACAATGCTCAGCGCTGACTATCGGTCTGCTCCAGTAACAAACTGAGCAAACAACCGGATCGCCGGTTGCGTTATTATTATAACTGAGAGTTAAATTTTGATAAAGAACAAATAAAACAAAAACAATCAGTACATATTTAACAGTAAAAAGTAAAAAATGGTGTATTAACGGAAACGGTATGGTAATGTACCTACATACCCCAATCAGTAACTATGCGACATCGCACCGGAACACTAAATCGCTTAGAGGCACGTCTTTGTCGGTAGGGTGGTAACTAGCCTCGGCCAAACCATCCCACCAGACCAGACCAGAAAAAAATTCAGATAATATACAGAAATACCCAAATTACCCCTGTCGGGAATCGAACCCGTGGCCTCCGTGGAGGTCCTCAATATACGGCTTTTTCATTAATGTTCAATACAATTCATTAAATTAGTCTATCAGAAAAGCTCTTTCAAAATGTTAACTACCTAACTACAAGCAATTTGAAAATTTCAAATTTCTGGTTGTTCTCTGGTCCAGTCTAATAAGAGGATTTGACCGTGATTATTTCCCATCCTAACGATATCGATGTGCTGATATCGCGTGGAATTAGAGGTATTGATTGAACATAACTACTCAAATCACTGGTAGTGAAATAAAAAAAAAATAAGCAGCGTAGACCTAGAGACCCGTCCAAAACGGTTGACGGCCGACTGGCGCAGTGGGCAGCGACCCTGCTTTCTGAGTCCAAGGCCGTGGGTTCGATTCCCACAACTGGAAAATGTTTGTGTGATGAGCAATAAGTGTTTTTCAGTGTCTGGGTGTTTAAATGTATTTTCTAAGTATTTATGTATATATAATTCATAAAAATATTCATCAGTCATCTTAGTACCCATAACACAAGCTACGCTTACTTTGGGGCTAGGTGGCGATGTGTGTATTGTCGTAGTATATTTATATTTTATATTTATTTATAAAAACGAGATGGGCTGACTAGTTGAAAAAGTCAAACTCGTGCCGTTTCTATCAAATCGCCAAAATGGCCTCCATTAAAAGCCGATTGAGAATTTACCCACTCGAAGTTGAGATCTTATTAGAACCACGCTCTTCAGTAATGAAGGAACAACCATAGAGAGAGACAATGATAAATAGATCATATTCTACAACACTTCAACCGATTGAAGTCCACTGCTGGACCTAGTTCTTTTCTAGGGAGTTCCCACATCCACGGCCCTGGGCCGCTTGTTTCCATCGGCTCTCAGCACTCGTTTGATGTCTGCCCACTTCGTTGGGGCCGACTAACGCTGCGTTAACCTGTGCGGGGTCGCCATTCCAGCCTTTTAACGGATCTCCGAGCTATGTGCCCCGCCCACATCAGCTTTGCGACTCGCTGAGCTATTTCGGTAACTCTGGTTATTCTACGGATCTCCTAATTCCTGCATCACGCAGAGATACTCCCATAAATATAAATATACAAACTAATATTATAAATGCAAAGGTTTGGATGGACGTTTGTTATTAAATCAAGCCGGAACAGCTAAATGGAACTGGATGAAATTTAGCACACAGATAGATTATATTCTGGGATATCGTAATATATAAACTCTTCATCCCGGAAATTTTAGGTTCCTGTGTTATTTTTGTTATTAAATCGCAAGAGATCGGCATGTTTTTCTGGCTACTTGATGGTAATTAAGGGGTCATCAAACGAATTTCCTCACGCGCGAAGTCGCGGATCGTAAATAGTAAGTAATAAACCTACATACGAGTAAGTATGAAAATGTATATATGAACTTTGATAAATGCGTTATAAAGGTGTCTTATCGATTATTTCATTTCACTGGAAGGACATAAGTTCATCTATAAGAAATGCATAAGGGTTGCATTGGCCTTGGATACAAGACACGAGTACAAGAAATACATGAGTAGCGGTTTAAACGCGCGTAAAAAACGCTATACATAACTTTTATTAAGAATACATTTTTTTTATTCCACTACATGCCAGTCCTTTAGTGCAATCCTACGTGTAAGTGAATATGCAGTCTTAGATGGTAGCGGGCTAACATACTATGGCAGTTATAACGGTCTCAGGCGATATCGTACCGGAGGCTTTTTTTTTTTTTCTCCGGAGGTCGTCCTACCTGTATTTTATATACCGCCTATGTACCTGCTAAGGAGGGAGTTCCTAGTGTAATCTAGTTGAAGAACACAACACTGGAGTTAAGCGAGGGCCAGGTTGCAGCGTTCAATGACGTCCTTAACGCCGTTTTTTCATAGCACATGATTTGCTCGCTCGCAAGCGAGGAGACGTTTTTGAAAATGGAAATACTTAAACATCAGAGTAAAATTGATCTTATTGTAATTGTTTAAAATATACTTAAAATTATATAGCACCAACTTTTGACAAAGCATTTGTAAAACAAAAATGAGAATTGCAGGTTTTGCGACTCTGAATTTTGACTTCTTCTGATTTGACTCTGAAGATACAAAGTTTGATATGCGCAAAACGAGTTATCGATTGCGAGTGATCAAATCCGTCAATTTTTACTGTAATAAAAAAAGACGCTCAAAACGCCATAGGACACTTCAACGTGGAACTTACTTTTACTCCAGGTTTGCGTTCGTTAACTAAAATACATTGACAACTCCTTCCCTAGCAGGTATACCGGTGGTATGCACATAGGAGACCCTCCTAAATGTGTTGAAAGTGGAAAAACATCGATTTTAAACAGAGCAACACTTCGCAGAGCATGCAAGTAACACGTCTCACAAAGTGCCGTCCCGAGTCCACAAACTGAAGAGTTGGAGTTTATCCTCAAGTGCCTGTAATTACACCGGCAACCACACTGCTTCGCGGCAGAAATCTTTTAATGCACTTGGAATCAAGAAACCGCTATAAAATCGCGAGTGATGGGCGTGTAAAACGCTCATTACGTACCATGCCTTACTGCTTTGACATTGACAGTTAACGTGTTCCTAACGAGATTTCAAAATAGCTTTTAATCCGATACAAATAAGGGTTAATATAGCATGCTAGTATTTCTTAAATTTCCGCGATTTCAAGGTGTACTGAATATAACGTTCTTTTTCCACAGAATTCTTACACAAAGCTTTAGTCTTAAAGGCGAACCTGGAGAGAGAGCTCGAAAATCTTAACGTCCTAAACTATCCATCATGTATATTACTCCTATTATAGGTAAAGAATGCCTCAGAGTCACGCTTTTGATGCTCAATGGATTTTGCTTTGTGAGTAATATAATTTTGTCACTCTTAATTTCTAATTTCGCATATAAACAATTTGTTCAGTAATTTTTAATATAAAGTATATTTCAAAAATAAATAAAAACAAATAAAATTAAAAAGATATTTTCTTTATGTAGGCCCCTAAGTTTTTTACTTTAATATGAAAAAAAGGATTATTTCAAGCAAATCGTCACAACGTTATAGTTTGCGTCACGTGATAGACCACGGGCCTCAATCTTACGTTGAAAGGTTTTAGAAATAATTAGATTAAAAAGAGAAAATAAACGGGTTCTTGGTTCGGATTAAAAAGTGCTTAGGTAGTGTTTTTTTTTTACTCCTAATTGCCTTTACGAAAAGTCCACTCAAATATTCCTTAATTCGGAAGAAGTAAAAAGGTTCCACAAACAGCCACCAAGATATATTTCATTTATAAATAATAATATGTTTTCTTTTTCCTATGTCTATTGATTATGTTGCCAAACAGGGATGAAGGAGGTGTCCATAAGCATCGATATATATGTCGTAACAATAGCAAAAAAATACATATCAATATAGAATAATACATAGCGATATATCGAAATAAAAACATCGATATTTCGGTAATTTTTTTTAAAACATATTTGATCTGTAATAAAACTTATTGTGTTTTTTACTATACACCAGCCCGTGTTCAGTCTGTGTGTGAAATTGAAATATAAGCTGAGGCAGCGTATATGAAAAATATCCTATCGTTACATTTTCCATATTGCACGCCTCACAAGCGAAGCGTTATATGAAACCGCTATATGAAAGTCAAGGACTTTTCGAAACAACAAATGACGTATTTTTCTCCAAATGCCTTATAGGATAATATTATCATATATATCAAGAAAAAACATTCATTTGAAAGTATTTAATATTTTTTAAAAACCATAATTTTTTTTAAAGTAAAAAAAAAATAAAACGTATAAGCTTATGACTTTCCAAATTTTTTTTTTTAAATTTTATATTTGCATAAATATAAAATTGATGAAGGTAAAAACGTGTCGAAATAGTAAAAAACGCCCAAAATGATGGTCGATTCTTATTCGTATTCTTTCAGAAAGCCAGCCTTCAAAACTATTTTAACCTAATTTCCTAATTTGTTTTAAACGAGCCATATTTATAAGGAGAGCCTATAACACAGGTAGCAAGCACACACCTAGCTTAAGGACAGTTGATTTCTGTATATCCGTGTAAATTATAACATTAATATAAGTTATACCTATTGTGCAGATGTAATGTAACTTGTACCTATGTTTTATTGAAAAATAAACATTTTTTATTATTATAACTAGGGCTGGGTACGCTAGTACGTAGTATTTTCCTTTATTTTATTTAAACAATAAACTTACATCATTAAATTTTTAATTTAAGTCTCATAATATATTAAATCATATATTTATCTCCATATTCATTCTCTTCTATTCTCGTCTCGAGCGGGTGAAGATCATTATCTACAGCCATGTACACCCAACTATAGAATATTACCATAGTAAATAAAAGCTGTATTTGACAGTTTGACAGTTCAAAAATAGGAGTGCTCCGATCGTCACCAAACTTCACAGGATTACTCGCCAGGTCAATCCGGAGATTCCCTGAAAGTTTCATTGAAATCGGTCCAGCCGTTTCGGAGCCTATACGGAACATACCCACACACTTTCTCTCTTATATACGAGTATATAGATTATTAATTTAACTTTCCAGCTTATAGCAATTGGCTTCATATCATCTTCAATTGCGAACATTAATATAATGAAGCAGTATGGAGACGATAGCTCTAATGGCGTTGTTGATGCCGTCACCATAACGATCGGCCTGCTGACACTGGTAGTCGCTGGTTTCGGCTCCATTGGGGCTTACAAGGGAAACGTGGAAACACTTCATATGGTAACCATCTAAGCGTTCATATTATTACGGTTCCAAGGATTTTTTTTGTTCTAATGAATAAGAATGCTTACAGAATAGTGATTTGACATCCGGTTGGCGCTGTGGGCAGCGACGTGCTATGCACGTGTCGGTCTTATATCTTCAATAGGGTTGTCATATGTGAACACTTAGAATGTTTTGAATTAGTTTGTGTGGAAAAATAAATATGCTTCTTTTGATTAAATAATTTTACAGGGCGATTCCTTATGAACCATACTTATTCACCCTTGAACGGTATTTCGTAATTCCGTTACACGTTGTATAGTGTCTACTCTGAGCAATATTCAAAATAATTAAAGTTTCAACAACTTAGAAGCATACCGCCGCCGCACAACGTCGCTGACACTCGAAACAGGATGCTTCTTATACACCAAAGTGTTATGTTAATTTAATTAGTAATTTTTACCCATAAATAGTTGACGTTACGTAAAACAGAGCCTTGTGTATAAAATTCAAATTCAAAAATAATTTATTTCAAGTAGGCCTAATATAAGCACTTTTGAAACGTCAAGTCTGTCTGTTTGTAGTGACTCTACCACCGGTTCCGAAAAAGCCGTTTTTATATGTGCCATATAAAAACGTCATGTAACATAGGTACATTTGTTTCAGTACGTAGTTTTACTGATAATAATGGGCGGCCTGGAGATTGTGATCCTGTTTTCAACGGCTGACGAGCATAACACGAACGAATTAAGGATTTCCCAGTTCATGAGCCAGAATTACTTCCTGAACACCACCGATATGGATGTAGTCGCTCATGCAAAGTTTTGGGATGAAGTACAGTCAAAGGTTTGTGCCAGAAATTTCGTGTTGGAAGCTTTTTTATAATATTTATTAGAATTTGTACCAAATTTAAATTCACCCTGGCCCAAGAAGAGCCTGCAACAAACTAAGTCGGGTTAGTGTCAATTTGATGCCTTATAACTTCTTCTGACGTGATGAAGTAGGAGACTTTTTGTAATTTTGCTAACCCTGAGTTTCAGACTGTTCCTGCATCTGCAAAATGTGATCCATCTTAAGTATTATCGCTTTGGTTTACGTAAAATACGTAGATACGTAGCTCCTTTTGACGTAGGAAAAATTTAAAATTCAGGTTTAGCACTATGGCAAAATGTTTCCTTGATTCATTTATTGAATATTTTAACGTTCAGAATCACCATTACTTACTTACCGCGAATGATTTGTATTAATTAATACTTCGTATTTTTACATAATAGTTAAAAGAAATAATCATAATTATTTAATATTTGACTTACTATTGCGAATGTTTTACTTGGGAACCTCAGTGTCTAATAAAATTATAAATTTGATAAAATTGTTTGAAAATAAACAAATCTGATAGTAATTCTCGGTGAATTTATTGAATATCTTATATAAATAATTGTAGTATTATAGTATTTGACTTACCGCGAATGTGTTTGTAGCAAGAAATTTTTTTTATTCTATAAAATTTGCGATATAATCATTCTTGATTAATTTATTGAATTAACTTAAGAAATATTCATGATTATTTTATTTGACTTACCGCGAATCATTATGTCACGTGATGTCGTTGGTTATTTGTGTATAAATACCGGTATGATTTTATCTAAATTTCTTGGAGTCTCTTTTTTTTTTAAAAAACAGCAGCTACTGAATGCTGTGGTATTCAGGTTGACGTGCGCAATAGCTCATTCTGAAAGGAGACAGTGTCCTGTATTGGGCCGCTAAGGGATTGTTACTAATAGGCATCACGACAGTAACAAAGAATCGCTATAATATTGTATTTATCTAATAATATTTTGTAAAAAAAGGTTTTTCTATTTATTTTCTATGTGAGATTGGTATTTATTTTCAATGAATAAAACTGCGAAATATTGCGATCCGCCATGACGCGTGAAACGTCAAATTCAAAATTATGACTTCACGTGTATATAAACATAGTTTTGTATCGCTTTAACTTCGAAAATCTCTACGTGTATTATATTTAGTATTTTGTAATTTCAAACTATCAGTTGCTAAGTTTTTTGCTATCGATGCCAAAATCAATAATCTTTAGGTATGGATCAAGGACTTTCCAAAGCTCTAATATGCCTATGACGTCACGAGTACGGCCATGACACCCATTATTATTCTTAATTATAATTTATTCACAAGAATGTAGTTACATACAGTTTTTATAATCTTAATATATATAAATCTCCTGTCACGATGTTTGTCCGCGATGGACTCCTAAACTACTTAATCGATTTTAAATTAAATTGGCACACCGTGAGCAGTCTGGTCCAACTTAAAGATAGGATAGCTTAGATCTTTAATTATAGTTGCAATTTTATTTTATTGCAAATTATTTGTCTATAATTAATTGACAGTCACATGTTACATATATATATATATATATATATATATATATATATATATATACTAATGAGTATAGTAGTATGTATATATATATATATATATATATATATACTACTATACTCATTTAAGGCTTAGCGATACTGAATACTTTAAAAACAAAATCAAACGCAGACGAAGTCGCGGGCCACAGCTAGTATTATATAGAATCCAGTACATTGTACCAGTTGGTGTATGAAAATTTCAAATTTTCTAAAACGTTACAGTAATGAGATTAATTTACGGAAGTACATACTTAACAATTTATTATAATTCAATAGATTCACACTTTAATTTAATTATATGTTTATGTTTATTTGGGGAAAATATTTTTTGAAAACATAACTTGCAATTCATATTATTTGACGGCCGATTGGGCGCAGTTTGCAGCGACCCTTCTTTCTGAGTCCAAGGCCGTGGGTTCGATTCCCACTACTGGAAAATATTTGTGTGATGAGCATGAATATTTTTCAGTGTCTGGGTGTTTATATGTAGATTGCTATTTATTTATGTATATTATTCATAAAAATATTCATCAGTCATCTTAGTACCCATAACACAAGCTACGCTTACTTTGGGGCTAGATGGCGATGTGTGATTGTCGTAGTATATTTATTTATTACAAGTTCATAAATACTATAATGTGAAACGACTTTTCCTCCAACCTATTATGTATATTGCTATGTATATGGCGATGTGTGTATTGTCGTAGTAAGTATATTTATTTATTTATTTTATTTATTATATCAACATAAACTTTAATTTCGTCAAAAATAAGATATTTTTTGGAAATAGTGGATACTTCCGTACATAATAGGGCATTTTTTCAATATTAGTCAGGATGCCTTTTACGAGGTATATTGAAATTCACAGTACAAATGCTGCGGTTTCAATGGACCGGAGGACTATATTACTTCGGGCAAGGATATAAGCCTCTCGTGCTGCCAACAAGCCTACGATGCCAGATTTACTAACTATCAGGATCAGCTTTATAACATTTGCTTAGAGTAAGTTTTTTTTTTTTTTATTTACTGGTCAACTTTAGAGTAAAACAATTAACGACGATAAGGTCACTAACCTCATATCAAACCACACAGAGTTTATGTGACAAGGTACAGATTAATGATATTTATTTTAAAAACATTTTTTTTTTTTTATTATTTAAGTTGCAATCACAACCCTACCAGTAGTAGTAGTAGTAGTATCATCGTAGCCGTGTGGCGAAGGCGGATCAGAATACAATTCTCATCACCCCTCACTCTTCGTGAGTGTCGTACGAGGCGGCTAAGGGAATAAAACTTAGAACGGGCAGCGTTCAAGTCAAGTCAAAGTCAAATATTTCTTTATTTAATTAGGCATATAGATGGCACTTTTGATGCGCATAATACCTATCCCTATCCTTACTTATATTATAAATGTCAATGTAAGTTTGTTCGTTGCGCTTTCACGCAAAAAATACTTAACCGATTATCAGGAAACTTTGTACACACATTCTTGGAAGTGTTAGAAGTAACATAGGATACTTTTTTTCCCGACATTAAGCTCGGTTTCTTTGGGAGATGGTTTGAAAGTGTTTGATTATTTAAATAATTATTTTTGTACTTTAGAGGTTATAACAAGTGTTTAATTTTGCCCAAACTGTGGTTGGAGATATATTACCGAACTCCTAAGCGGACAGCAGCATACCCCTCACTTAAGGCTTAGCGATACTGAATACTTTAATTTTTTTTAGAACTACAACTAAATTTAATGCCACATCAAAAAAACAAAATCAAACGCAGACGAAATCGCGGGCAACAGCTAGTATTAAATAAAATATGACTAATGTTACAGTAAATTTATAAAGTGGGTAAACAAGTAAACTTTGATTAACAACCAATGTTCATGACATTGAGTTGGAGGGTATTTTGATATAAATACGACTGCGTTATCGATGCACCAAAATCCTACATGGACTGGAACGATGCAATCCTACCGGTGTCTTAGTCGTTTAACACATATAAAATGAAAAAAGAAATTAAAATATGACATACAAGTGAGTTGATGGCGATAACTCAATTCGTCAACTTAAAACTAAAGCTACGAGGGCGAAGAAGCGTATAACAAACTTAGCCGGTTCTCAGATACTACCATCGATTGCGATCACCAAACCGCCCGTGGTGATTATGGGTGAACTTCTAGTGGGTGAGGCCTTTAAACCAGCAGTGGACTATAACAGGCTATTGATGAAGTTTCATCGTCATTATCATCATATCAAGCGAAGCGATGGTCTTTTGAAAACGGATACAATAATAAAGCTACAATACGTCGTCTTGGAATCCTTCGCATATACTTACCTTCATTGCTGGCGATTTAAAAGATACCATGTTATTTCCCACTTTTCATTACGCGATGACGCTGGAGTTGGTCTTGCATCAAGCTACTTGCACATGTTACCGATACAAGTGACATGAACATATGCTATTTTATTTTTACTTATATACTTCATAAATAGTAATATGAAGAATTTATAAATTTACCCTCATAATATTTTTTTTTTTTTATAAGTTTCTGATTGTTTTGTATGTGTATTTGTTTGTAGTTTTAATATCGCCCACATAGAAATAAGTTGTAAATATTCAAACTTAGTGCAATTTTAATTTATTTTGAGAAAAATAAACTTATTTTTAGAGAATCCTAATTGCACAAGGTTTGGCAACGATCGATGCATCAGAGAAAGTAATAAAGAAACATTCCACCGTCATCAATCTTAATATTAACCAGCTAGTCCATAGTTAGACATAGTTCTTTTGGAGGAAGTTACAAATGCCAGTCTTGGGCCGCTTGGGTAGAGCGGCTCGTTGGATGTCGACTAGCTTGACACAGGGATAAAAAGATCGAATGAATCCCAGACTCTTCGAAATATATATATTTACTGTACGCTCCAATCTGAATCTGAATCAAAGCTGCAATCTTGCTATCGTGAATTCTTTGCTTCTTGCATGCACTGCGAAGTGTTGCTATGTGTACGGGCGATGGTTTTCGGTATACCATCATATATCAGGAATAATGAGGATAAAAGCAGGAGAATCTGTATGGTGTAATTTATTAAACTTTAAAATTTAACAATTATTCATTGTGAAGTCAACATCTCCTGAGGATGCTTCGGTTGCGGAGCGCAAAGTGAGTAGAGGGTACATTGGCGAAGATCTGCGGAGTATAAGGGTTGAAGAAATTATATATTACACAATACAGACTCTGTGGCGCCATTCAAGAGATAATGATATGAATGGCTTAGCTCCAAAACATTTTACAGCATAAATAACTTTATGCAATTTAAAGAATAACATTATTACACTTTTTATTTTATGAGCAGCCTGCCTTTTTCCAATGTGCTTTTAATCGCTATCTTAATATATATAAATCTCCTGTCACGATGTTTGTCCGCGATGGACTCCTAAACTACTTAACCGATTTTAAATTAAATTGGCACACCGTGAGCAGTCTGCTCCAACTTAAGAGATAGGATAGCTTAGATATTTAATTATAGTCGCAATTTTATTTTATTGCAAATTATTTGTCTATAATTAATTGATAGTCACATGTACTCATTTAAGGCTTCGCAATACTGAATACGATAAAAACAAAATCAAACGCAGACGAAGTCGCGGGCAACAGCTAGTTAATTATATGTGACAATTCAATTCATTACATCAATTTGGCGTGACATTGCATGCCAAATTACTGGCAATACACCGTATCCTAAACCAATATGTCATACCTTATTGACGTGTATTTTGCAATAAATGATAATTTCTACAACAATGGGACTAAAAAAAAAAAAAACGATCGGAAACGCCTACGAATATTATCATATCAATGTTACTTAATATACAGACTTTATGAAAACTTTTTTTCAGAACCGCCAGCTACTACAACGTGGGATGCGAAAAACAGCGTCCGCTTATGTTGAAATTGGATAGCGATTGGTTGGGCATTTTTATTTTTATGTACTTCTGGGTTCAGGTAAGATATTGCTATCCCATTAAAACATAAATGTAACGATTAGAGCCAAGATCAATATGATAAATATGGGTGTGCTATTCGCCGAAAAATGAATTGAGATCTATCTCAACCACTGTTTGAGTTGTATTAATAAAATTCGGGATTCTATTTATATTGTGGGGTTAACAAAGGGAGTTCAATAAAAAAACCAAATTTCATGTGTTTAACACATATAGATAAGAATTATTAAGACTTTGTGTTTGTGTTTGTTTGTACTCAACTAATAAACTCTTTTTTTATTCTGTGACTCCATGCTCTGTGGCGTGGCCGTTATTAGAATGATAATCCTATCTACTGCTGGGTACAGGCCTCGTGGCCAGAGAGGGTTCTAAATCTTCATACTTTCCCAATTCAGTTTCGGTGGCTTTAATGGCTATTGTTATCCTAAACTAGCAGTAAAAATGCCGTATGGCGACGGCAGATCAGAATACAGTGGTCACCCACCCTACCTCGTCTCTTTCTCTCCAGCAGTGGACTGTTATAAGCTTTTGTTGATTATCTTAAACTGGGGAAAGTAATTAACAAAAAGACAAGTATTAGCGTAATCTTCGAGGCATGGCTGCCAGAAGTGAGTAAAAGAAGGTATGTCGGGCAGAGTATTGTTTATCAGTATATTGTTTATCTTCATCGTTAAATTATTGCCGTTATATTTTCCATAACACAATATGGATGGTATAAAAAAGTAAATTAGGAAAAATCCAAAGGAACAGCTAGAAAAGAGAAAAAGAAGATCTAAACGTATGAAAAAAACTGATATGAAGTTAACCCGATCTAGTTTTTCCAGTTATCTCATAATGTAATAATTAAATAATTATATCAATTGCAGGCAATAGAATTATGTCTAGCGGTGCTGGTGATACAAAATGAAACACAATTAGAGCTGGAGATGAAATTGATGGGATATCATGAGGTGCAAACCGCGCCTGCGTAAGCGGTCGCCTGCATTTCTGCCTCTTACGTGGGACCAATCACAAGGAATTGTTAAAACAGGCGCACTTAGCGATTGGCCCACGCAACCGCAGACGTGTGTTGTAAGCCGTTGATTGGCCTCTAACTTTATTATCTAATATAATAAAGTATTTTATCACCTTCTTAGGCATATTGCACTTTATTTGTTTTCAATGTTATATTTCAATATATTCACATTTATGCTTTAGTAGGCTTTATCAATAAATTACATTATGTCAAAACTAAATTGTTGTTTTTATTTAATACATTTCCGGACGGAAGTCAAAACTTTCTAAGATACTTTATTCTTACTAGGATATCTGCTCGCTCAGAATAATTGTTTTCGAGTATACCCACACTATCACGTGTAAGAGTTCTACAGAATAATTGTTTTCGAGTATACCCACACTATCACGTGTAAGAGTTCTACAGAATA
The DNA here is from genome assembly GCF_905163445.1 of Pararge aegeria. Classification (NCBI taxonomy): domain Eukaryota; kingdom Metazoa; phylum Arthropoda; class Insecta; order Lepidoptera; family Nymphalidae; genus Pararge; species Pararge aegeria. Next base: position 18,208,415 of record NC_053185.1, on the reverse strand, counting down.
ATTGTTTTCGAGTATACCCACACTATCACGTGTAAGAGTTCTACAGAATAAATGATAGACCGATTTTCAGCATCATCATAAACTGATTGAAGTCCAGTGCTGGACATAGGTCTTTTGTAGGGAGTTTCAAAATCCATGGTCCTGGGCCTTTCCCCCAGCGACTCGTTTGATGTCGTCGGTTCACCTCGTAGGGGGCCGACCAACGCTGCGTTTACCGGTGCGGGGTCGCCATTCCAGCACCTTGGAATCCCAACGTCCATTGGTTCTCCGAACTATTTGTCCCGCCCATTTCCACTTCAGCTTTGCGACTTCTTGAGCTAACTTTGGATCTTCTAGGGATCTGCTCATTTCTGATTGCTCTCTCCATCGCCCGCTGAGTGACTCTGAGCCTTCTTATGAGGCCCATAGCATAAACCGCTTTTACTTATGCAATAAATGAATATAACAAACATCACTCGAATTCAACGTTCTTTGTACCATGAATTTTAATAGTTAGAAAGTTACACCTTGATGTCTAACTTCCTAAACGTTGTTTGTTCCCGTGATGTTTTGAAGTCTTACCTGGCGCAGATGTCAGCGCTGTAGTTTTAAGCTCGAGGTCCCGGGTTCGATTCCCGGCAGGGTTTATTTGGGAATTTATAATTCCTTTATTTTCTCTGGTCTGGTTTGGTGAGAAGCCTCGGCCGTATACATAGACGTGCCGCTAAGAAATTTAAAGTTCCGGTACGATGTTGCTTAGAAACCTTTTAGAGGTATGGTTTGTTCTTGATTGTGATTAGCTCTCACGCGTCCTCCGAGAGCACCATGCGGTAAAATCCCCATGGCATCTCACGGGAGCGTTGGCTCGTAGCATCACAAACGTGATCGATTAAATGCAGTGCGGCTACCTGGGCCTGCTCTAATGTCTCTATGATATAAGGATGTAGTGTATCGAAAATTCTACAATATTAATATCAAAAATCAACTCAATTAAAAACGGGCTGGAAAAGCGAAAAGGAAAATCTAAATTTTAATATATATGTATAGGTAAGTAAGAAAAAAAGTGGTATGAAGTTAACCAGATTTTTTTCTATTATCGTTTTTCCAGTTGTCTCACAATTTGTGATGATGATGATGATAATTTATTTATTTATAATGGACAACTATAAAAAAAAAAAAAAAAAAACAGTAGATGCCTTAACCTACCTAAAGTCATTCCTATAAATTATTTACAGTTAGTTATTAGTCTGTTATTATAAACCTTTAAAGGTATAAATATTTAAATTTACGTTAGAATGAATAATTTAACTTAATCAATTATTAGGAAACAAAACAAAAATGAATTAAATCGAAGTAAAATAATTAATATTAATGTCTTAAAAATAATAAATAAAATTTAACTTAATTAACTGAAATGTAAGTCAGAACAAAATGAATATTTCTATTGCCTTCAAATGAATCTATCAAATGAAGGCAATAGATATATTTCTAGCGGTGCTGGTGGTCCAAAATGAAACTCATGGAGTAATGGAGACTACATTGATTGAATAATATTAGCTGAAAACCGCGCTTGCGTGGCGCCTGCATTTTAGCGTCTTACGTGGTACCAATCGTACCAATCACAAGGAAGTTTTTAAACAGGCGCGCCTTGCGATTGGCCCACGCAACCGCGGACGTGTGTTGGAAGCCGTTGATTGGCCTTCAACTTTATTGTCTAATATAATAAAGTATTGCATCATCTTCTTAGGTATAAATTTGAATTTTTAAATATATTCACATTTATGCTTTAGTAGGGTTTATCAATAAATTACATTAAGTAATAACTTAGCTGTTCTATAACGTTATTTTTTTGGTTTGGGTTTGGTCATGAATCAAACACAAATATTATTGTTTCTTGAAAACTATTTATTGATTAAATAAAAATTATTATTACAATTATTAGCTAACTTTTTTTTAAATCCTAATCAATTTAATGAAATATCTATATACCCTTTTTGTAAAATTATTTTAACACTATATTTTATGAATTCAATAGATAGACTTGAAAACTTTACAGCGACTAGAAATCAATATTAAATTAAGTATTCAATATTGAACCCTTGGCCTTATGCCGTTATTAAGAATTCCAGCCATAAAGCCATAAATATTCGATACCCTTAATGTCACAATACTGTATATAATTGGAAGAAATTGTACTTTGTAAAAATCAAAGAATATTTGATATGGACGGTAGGCACTTATTAGGAATGGCATTTTGCAATATTCCTTATAAATATTTTAAAGTCCTTACAATGTTGCATATGATTATATAGCCTAAGAGCCCACGACGGCCAGACCTTCGTTATCTTATAAATGCAAAAAGTTCTTCATGAAAAAGTTTGTGCATGAAATTAAATGAAATGAATTAATTTATACGCTGCAAAGGGTCTTAATATAATATAACATTCCGTCATATTCCACTATAAAGCATGTGTTTAAGGTTGAACAAGTTAAATTTTAAGTCATGCGATAGATGGCGCCGTTTTGGTTTTATTTAATATTGCATCGCGCTATGAAGATTCTTTACTAATACAGTCAAACCTGGATAAGCGAGAGTTCAAGGGAGCACAATCTCATTCTCGGTTATAGAGGTTTCTCACTAACCCGAGTTTCTCGCTAATGCAGGTCATGGGTAGCGTGTCTCTCTTATAGAGGTACGCAGCAATAACAAGACATATTCATGCACTATGTAATTTTATTTTATTTAGAACTTATTTACATTTAAAAAAATCCGTGAATTTCGTTTGGGTTTCTGTTTTTGTATTTTGAATGTTTTTCTCTAAATCATAAATTTTGTCGAATATTGCTTGCTCGACTGTCGCTTATAGAGGTATAGATAAGTAGCAGTCTCACTTACGGAGGTCCGTGAGGGAAAAACGACTCTCTCTTACAAAGGTTTCTGTTTCTCGCTCATAGAGGTTTTGGGAGCTTAAAATGACGGGTCCTGGCTATTACTCTCACTTATAGAGTTTTCTCACTTATCCAGTTCTCACTTACCCAGGTTTGACTGTAATTAGTATAGGCCTTTTTGAATGTTATGAAGGTTATAATTTACAGTGAACCAAATCTTGCTCAGAGTATTATTTAACACTCGGGTTTGTTGCGGGTGCGTTCAGCTTGCCAAATTTAAAGTGTACAACAAGAACAATTGCTGAGTGAGCAAGCATTGAGAAGTAATTAAATAAATTATACAGGTAATGACATTACCTATATAATATAGAAAAGTTAGAGGTGCGTCCTGGGATTCGAACTCTCCGAAAGTAAGTCGAAATCCTATATACTGGGCTACCACCGCTTCACAGGAATATTTAAATAAAAAAGGTCTTATAATTAAAGAACAATACTAAACCTAACATTATGTAGTTAGAGAACATCAAAGGTAGGTGCTTATTACGAATATCATATTGCAATATTTCCAGCTGAAAAGTCACATATGTGGGTATAAATCGCGTCATCGAAAAAGAGTACTAGCGCCATGCTTATTTCTGCCGCTAAGCAACATTGTTGCCATGCTGTTTTCTGGTCTGAAGGGCGTGGTTGCCGGTGTAATTACCGGCTTATGAGGGTTAATACCTACGCCTCAAATTGATGGACACAGGGCGGCATGTTGCAGGACGTGCTCCTTGCATGCCCTGTTAAGTGTTGCACTGATTATAGGCGATGGTATTCCACTTACCATCAGGTGGGCCATCTGCTGGGTCCGTGAATTATTCGGTAAAAAAAGGAGTGCTGACAGTCCTACCGCGCAGTTAAAAATTTGTTTAATTACATGCGAATAGAAGAAGAAGCAGAAACACTTTATTGCACGTATAACATACAGGAAAGTACACAATGTAGACATGCAAAGGCGGCCTTATTGCTGCAAGCAATCTCTTACAGCCAACCTTTGTAGATAGGACTCACAGCAAGAGAACGGGATAGTGCCAAGTGTGTTGATACATAAATACCAAAATGTAAAGATACAAATACATATATAATTTAAATAAATATACGTAATATATCAATATAAAATATACATAATATATATAAATAGCGAATAGGTGGCTTTGAAGTGGTGTTAACCGAGAACGGCGTCTTTTGCGGGGTCACAGCTCGATTCCCGCCACACACCTCTATCTTTTCAGAGTTCAGTGCGTTTTAAATTCATACAGTTAAATATCACTTTGTCATACAGATGACACAGTGATATTAACAGACGACATTGCAATGCTGTCATTGCAACGTAACGAATGTCGTCTGTTAATTAAACCTCAATTTATAGTTTAGCTTCGATATAAAATTGGTTTTTAGTGCTCGCTATTTACTATGTGACTCATTCCAAAAAAAAGAGCAAGTTTTAATGTATCTACTGTTGGTTGTCCATTACAAATAAATAAATAAATAAATCACTTGCTTTAACGTCGTGAGGGAACCTGCACGCATATGAGTTCTTCATAGTGTTCTCAATGGTGTGTGTGTGTGGATTACGGCCTAAACTCTTCTCTCTCGTTCTGAGAGTAGACCCACGTTCAGTATTAGGTCGGTAAATGGTTGATAATGATCGGTGGGTTTTGCCTAATTTTTATATCATACCAAATTTTGGAGACTAGTTGGAATAACCGACCATCGACCCCACCTGCCCGTGGTACACCCTGCCGATTTACCAACCAGGTTCTGACGACCGGCCAATGGCGGTATAACCATTAAATTTAAGCTGGGCTGGTCTACCATCTCAGACTACACCAATATTTACCACTAGGAATGGTTGTAGACAAAGCCCAAGTTCAAGCGGAATAAAAAATAAATAAATGGGATTTGGAAATCCGTACGTAATACCTATTTTAATACTTCTAACCAGTTGGCCATCACTCATGGGATTATTATGTGATTATTTAAATCGTGCATTGCTGGCATCGCTCTTTTAACGTGTCACGACCTTTACGGAAATGTCAATCGAATATAATCAATAGTCCTTCGAGACTTGTATCGAAACAAAGACTATAGGTTACAGTCTATGGGAAACAACATATGTTTTCCGATGCTCTATATTTTCTTGCTGTTCCAAAGAAAGGGTTGCGAAGCGGTTTGATTTCTTTGACACAGTCATAGTACCCCAACTTATGTTCAAGTCAACTTAATATTACTGTCTGTTCGCAGCAGTGAGACATAAAAAGGCTGAGTTCATTGACTTGTTTTGGATGGGCTGGAGCTGAAAGCTGAAATCTATATTCGGTTATAAAATATTAGTACCTGAATGACGTAGGTTTGTTCGGTTTTTTTTTTATATTTTCAATAAAACGAGCAAAGCTACGAGTCTTTACCATATCACTAATGTTAGAGTCTTTCGTATTTAAATGATATTGTATTAGTATTTCATTGCCTGAAAACAAGGATAAAAAACGTTTTCTAAAAATGAAACTTAATTATACCATATATTACCTACATATTAAATTACATGAAAATCGTTGGAGCATTTTCCAAGATTCAGATTATACCACGTGTAAATGAAAACGAAATAATACACAGGCTTTAGAGGTACAACGAACCGATAGTTTTTGTGTAAATCACTGCCATAGTTTTTACAGAAATAAATCAGATATAGCCTTGCATATCACATGCAAAATTAAAATCATGTGACTCCGGTAACTTTATTCAGTACGCGTCGCGTAGCGCAGGTACTACGCTCGTGTCGACCTTTTTTCTTCAATAGGGTTGTCATAAATAAACCCTTAGAATTTTTTCAATTTGTTTGAATTGAGATATATTTATGCTTCTTTTAATTTAATATTTTTGCAGGGTGATTCCTTATGAACTATATTGATGCATGGTTCAATATTATTCCGTGATTCTGTTACACGTTGTATATACAATTACAAACCACTTATTTTTATTATGTTACAATGTTATGTGAAAACAGCCCAGTGATATTCAATTGCTTGAAATGCACCTAACTTTGAAATGTTAGAGCTTTATGTAACAGAGCTCGTCCAGGGGAGTACTGCCATGCTCATTTCTGCCACCAAGAAGTGTTCTGGTTTGAAGGGCATGGTTGCCGGTCTACATTACCTACGCTTTAGGTTGTAAGACACAGGGTGGAAATTTTTGGGAAGTTTCTTGCATGTACTGTGAACTGTTGCTCTGTTTAGAGACGATCATTTCCCGCTTATCATCAGGTTGGCCACAGTGGTGTGCACTTCATACATGCACGAAAGCACTGCATACCCTAAAATTTATATATAACTCGTATAGGAGGACATTTATTGCCGTTTTATGCAATTTACTACTGTATGCATACCCTGGTAAGAAACCTAGTGCACGCCACTGGTTGGCCATCTGCCTTTCCATCATTAATAACACAATGGGCCTTTGATTGACAAATGGACGGGACAATGTTACATTTTACTGAATATGGACACTGGTCTAACAACCATCCCACATCAAACCTAGCCGCGCTTATTTATTTGCATTCATTCAAGTTAAACCTGTTGAAGTGTTCGTTTCCTCGGCCAAATAACAAAATAAAAGCTTAAAAAAGTTTCAACGCGAAGCAAAAAATTACCCATGACTAAGTCCCGTTTTAAAGCTAAACAAAAGCAATAAAAGCACGCTCCGCTTATCACTCCATCGCGGCATGTAATGGCCAGCAGGCAGTGGGGTGCATGCAGTGGTCGATACCACCTCACCTCACTTAGTGCCTCCACGCCACCGTCACCGGACATCTCACCACCGACTCTCGTAGTTGTTGTAGGAATTAAACTGTGTGAGTGGTATAATCTAGTTCAACTTTCGTATCTTTAAGGCTTCGAAACTATTTTAAAAAAGAGCGAACGTAGTCATCTTCAACTAACTTCAGAGCTGTAATGTGGCTCTTATATAGCTTGTGGTATCTGTAATTAAACTCTAGACTAAACTAAAGTGGTAAGAATAAAAAAGTTCTAACCTGTTCGTAGGGTAAAAGACTTGTTAGTTGAACTAGCTTTAGAGATTCCAGAGAATTGATACCACTGTCTTCTGATTCTTTTTTCTTTCTCTCATTGTTTACTCTTTCTTTTTTCTTTACCTCGGATGAATTCGTAACTAATCAGGCAAAGCTGAAAGTACTTCTGCATCGCATTCCTTTTTCTGACAGTTACCAAAACTTTTCAAAAATTTGCGCCAAGTGCACAGTCTGCACTGTCAAACTATAAATGACAGTGAAGTTTGATAGCGAAACGTGTGATAATCACACAGCGATTATATTTTATATCTTATAGTACTAGGCAATCATAAAGTACTAAGATCGTCACACTTGCGCTGTATTTCTATTACAATAATAATACACAATCGACCCTTATCTTGCCACAGCGCCGCGGTCTGCAACTGACAGAACACCTAGTTCCACCGGCAAGAACCACGTCAAATATCTTTAATCTAGTGGAAATTGTTAGTGCATCTAGTGGAAATGGGTAAATTGTAAGGTATTTTAAGTATTAAGATACTAGGCAATCATAAAGCACTGTCTCTTTTTTTCTATGACACCTGCCGCCGCCGCGCCGGTCTGCAACTGTCAAACCACCTACCTACACCCACCTGCTGGCATGAACCACGTCACATAACATCGATGAGTTGAATCAATCTAGTGGTAGCGACAGTCAGTCTTTGGTAGCTCCTGTAGAAGTATCTGATCCCAATAATAGGGATGTTTAGGTTCTTCTGTCACTGATGTAACATTGAAATGCAATTTTGGTCACAGGTTGAAACAGGAGTCAAAGAAGAAGCAGTATAAACAGTCATCAGAGGATAATTTTAACGTCAAGGTTTCGTAGATTGTCTCACCATGAAGCCTAAGAGCATCCGTTGCGTGAAGTTCTTTCTGGCCCTGTTGAACATAATTTTCATAGTGAGTTAAATTTATATTGTTATTTTCAATAAAAGTTGCACACAAAGGAATTGCACCTCTTTTATTTATACACAGCTCTTAATTTTAAATCATTACGCTTGCACTTTGCTACAATCTCACGTAATGCAAAGTAGTGTTTTATAAATATATAATTTATATAATAGTTGGTATAATTAGCCCTTTCACAAGAAAATATTTTTTTTATTTTACCTGGCAAAAGTGTTCAGTTATTGTTGGTACAAACTGGTTGTTTGAAGTAAATGTTACCCGGGCCTATAATCCGATAACTGCTCAATGGTAATCTGTTATAAATCAGTTTCGAATCGTGCTATTTTTTAAGAACTTTAGTGGTAAATTTTTTACTTTCTCTGAGACATATCTGTGAAACCGAAACACTCATAGTTTTAAACTATTAGTGTTTCGGTTATATGTATAGTCACTTATTAGGTACGCGTCGCTTAGCGTAGGTGCACGTGCCGGTCTTCTATGGGGTTGTCATAAGTAATTTTATAAAGTTTGTATGAAATAATATATACGCTTCTTTTGATTAATTTACAGGGTGGGTGATTCCTTATAAAATATACTTATGCACACTTCAACAGTATTTCGTAATTCGGTTACATGTTGTATATTATTTATACTGTGATATTAGTATGACAGCATGGGTAATAATATAGTCTCATAATGTAGTCTCACAGCTTTGTATATCCTCACAGCTTTTCGGACTATTCCTCATGGCGATGTGCGTGATCGACATGCGCGAGCGCAAGTCCAAGCCTGAGAAGCAGACAGCGTTGTCCCGCGGCGTGCTGGCATTCCTCACCACCCTGGCACTCAGTTTGGTGGTGACTGCCGTGCTGGGTTGTATTGGCGCTTTGAGGGAGCACGTCAAAATTCTATACGTGGTAAGTGCACTTAGCACAAATCATCGTCTTTTCAATCAAGTAGTATTCTCCGGGGAAGAACTCGTATGTACTAATGGTTATTCCTTTCGCCAAGCAGCATTGATGTTTTACGATTAACCGATACTGGAGCGTGGCGCGCTATACTATAAATAAATAAATAAATATACTACGACAATACACACACCGCCATCTAGTCCCAAAGTAAGCGTAGCTTGTGTTATGGGAACTAAGATAACTGATGAATATTTTATGAATAATATACATAAATACTTATAGTATACATTAAAACACCCAGACACAGAAAAACATTCATGTTGATCACACAAACATTTTCCAGTTGTGGGAATCGAACCCACGGCCTTGGACTCAGAAAGCAGGGTCGCTGTCCACTGCGCCAATCGGCCGTCAAACGTCACTCTATGACCCAGTGGGTATAATCATTATTAGTGACAAGGTTGTTTGGAAGCTTTTTCGTTTTCATCTCTCGCAAAATAGGAAAATGAAGGTTATATTGCAATTGTTGGAAGCGGTGATAGCCAGGTGGCAGTGGCGTGCATAAAGAAGGCACGCCACTATGCAAAGGGTATGCAGATAATATAAAATGAAAAAAAAAACCTCAAGTACGAGTTATAATAAACTTAAGGATAGGCATTGTAAGAGATATAAAAAGCCTACCCTTAAGTTTTTATAGCTCGTACTCGACATTTTCTTAATTTTATATCATCTGCATACCCTGTGCATACCCTCTATGCACGCCACTGCCCAATGGGTAGGAGCTCGACTTCGCTTTCGGGGGGCCGAGTTTGAATCCCAGCACACACCTCTAACTCTAATAAGTTATGTTCGTTTTAAGTAATTAAAATATCACTTGCTTCAACGTTGAAGGAAAACATCGTGAGGCAACCCGCATGCCTGAGAGTTCTCCATAATGTTCTCAAAGGAGTGTGGAGTCCACCAATCCGCACTAGGCCAGCATGGTGAACTACGGCCTTAACCCTTTCCTTGTCATTCTGAGTTTTTTGTCATCTTCTTCACGGGTCTCTTTTGCAAACAGACTTGGCGTTTGTTACGTAATGCTACGAGAAATAAATGAATATTGATTTTGAATAGTTTAAAGATGATAATTATGATTATAAACTACCTGAAAAATATAATAATATGGAAGATAAAGCAATATTTTCTGAACAAAGAAAATTTATATGCCACGAAAAATCGATATGAATCGAGTGCCCATTGCTTATTAAATATTCAAGAGAAATGTAGCCACTATATATTGATCCGAGTTTTGCAAAGTTTATGAACGCGCCTTGCCATGTTCATAACTATGTCATCTGAAATAAGTTTATTAACTATTTCTGTTAGATGTAAGTTTCAATGTATACATTTAATTATAGATTTCTTTGTATATAAAAGCTTATATATGGGTTTATATGCCTCTAATAAAAAAGTTTATTATTATATTTATTTTATTATTTTATTACTATATTATAACTTTATTATTATATTTACTTTATTTTATTAATATTATTATTATAACCGTCTTTAAAAATGGAAGATACTCTTTTTCATGCGCTAATTCACAATGGTGTACATTATTTGTAACGTAGGATCAAGAGCAGCTGCAATATTGTTCTGAAGGTTTTAGCAGATAGTGTATTTAAGCATACTGGATGTCAGCTTTAGTAAAGTCAGAGTCGAAGTCAAATATTTCTTTATTCAAATAGGCACATAGATGGCACTTTTGATGCGTTATTATATACAAAATGTGTACATAGCAGTGAGTAGTGATGGCGATAACTCCAATCGTAAACTTAAAACTAAAGCTACGAGGGTTCCAATCGCGCCCTGGTCTAAGAAGAAGCCCACAACAAACTTAGCCGGGTGTTCTTTTTGTTATCACCATCTCACATTGTCATTAGAAAATATTTAAGAAGCAACCTGGTTAGAGCCATTGTGTACACCCAAGCTTTTTTATCGTTTACGTAATCCTTTATACTATAATAGGACTTTTCTATAAGCTTTCGCTTAATACAAACTTTGAACTTCTTTATTGACATCCCCAAGATATCAACCGGTAATTTATTGTAAAATTGTATACAATTTCCTTTAAATGAATTGCTTATTTTGTGTAGTCTAGTGTACTGCACTGCAAGTAGTATTAAGATTATTGTGAATTACCAACACGTGGACCTTTGCACTCTAACGTACGAGTAAATGCAATACAATTATTTATTCAATATATTTGAACAAAGGAAGAGGGGTGATAGCTAAATGGTTAGGACTTCAGACTCCCTTGCGGGGGGATGGAGTTCGATCACGAACACTCACGTCTAAAAGTCTGAAGGTTGGCTTTAATATATGCGTCTTTTGCAAACCGTTTTTTTGGCTGTGCAATAAAGAGTAAAAAAAAAGGCGTTACTTTGCAGTGCAGAATTCCACGAAATGTTCGTTGAACAGTTGGCTTAATTTGCTATACTCCGCGAAAACGATAATCTGTACGGTGCTATTTATAATTCCTTCAATCTTTCGCAATGAACTTTCCACGCAATTTTTATATTTAAAAAAAAGTTATTTCGGTAAAAAACAAAGTGGTATTCAATATATCGCTGAAACCTTCTTTTAAGAGTAGTATTACTACCCCTTTGTCAGAAGACTCCGCTCTTCCATTACAATTAAAATAAACTTAACAAATTACAAGAAAAGGAAGGTAGGTAAACAAATAGTATACAAAGGATAGACATGTTATACAGAAATTTAGATGATAATAAAAATTACAACCGATTTAATATAGAAAATAAGTATGCATTTTTGTAATATAAATTTTTTTATGCATTTTAAATTTATAAAATTGATAATTCTTCCAAGTGTAGGTAAAAACACTAATAAAAATTATAAAAATATAAAAAAAAGCGTTCAAACGTGTCTCATTGTAATATGGGTTTGTATTGTATTTCGATCTCCTTTGAAAAAGGAGATCGAAACTGCAACGTTTCCTACTAGATGACGCTACAGTCGCTATGAGACTGATGTGAAAGGCGTATACTAATTTTCAGCAGCGATGGTAGGAGAGCCGAAGCTTAATTGGTGAAAGCGCACAGGCCGCGATTGCCCGAGAGTCGCAGGTTCAAATCATGTCGGTTACGAAAATTTTAATATGCATTTTAAATTTATAAAATTGATAATTCCTCCAAGTGTAGGTAAAAACACTAATAAAAATTATAAAAATATATGCATGTTTGTGTGTGTGTGTGTTTGGGTGTGCGCGCTCGTGGTTTGTGTTAGACAGAATTGCTGAAAATCCACGACTGTTAGTAGTACTACTATTAGTAAAGATCATTTTCATATATCATACTAGCTGTTGCCCGCGACTTTGTCTGCCTTTGTTTTTGTTTTTCGAAAGACATGTGGCATTTAATTTAGGTGTTATTCTACTGAAATTTTTAAGTTGTGTATTCTTATTTAATCGGTTTTTTATTGAGGGCGTTATGGTGTTAAATCGTCCAACACTTTCGTCCCCTCTCCCAAAAAGAAGTGAGCATAATTTCGGGATAAAAAGCATCCCATATTCCTTCTAATACCTTCAGAAATATGTGTACAAAGTTTCATGATGATCGGTTTAGTAGTTTTTGCTTGAAAGCGTAACAAACAAACTTACATTCACATTTATAATATTAGTAGGGTAGTACTATATGAAAATAATATTTATATATTATATGTATATATTTAAGTAAAGAAATATTTGTTTTATGGGTATACGTATATATGCACCACCTAACTATTTTCTGTAACATTTTTTTTATCTTTGCCATTGGTTGCCTGGAAGAAATCGCTATATAGCGATAAGGCCGCCAAATTGTATACGTTCTTTTGTTATACTTTTCTTTTTTTGCTATGTACTTTTTGTGGTGTGCAATAAAAGTATATTCATTCATTCATACTACTACCGAAATTCATCTGTGTACCTTTAAAGCTGTATGATGACCAGTCGCCTTTGTCCAGTACGCCTGTTTCCTGATATTCCTGGTGTCTGTGGACTTGGTGGTGGCAGCAGGCGGGGCGTTACTCAACAACTGGGTCAGCGGGCCCAGTAAACTCAGGGCGCACTTCTACACAAACTCCACTGTGGATGACGAGAGACCTAGCCATCTGATTTACTGGGATACACTACAGGCTGAGGTATGGATAGACCTAACATTTTTGTTTGTCCATTGTATCTATGTTCATCTTGTATCTATGTCACTATTGAGAGCTATACTAGATGGACATATACACTAGACTATATTAATACTACACTATACTCAGTGGCGTGCATAGAGGGTATGCACAGGGTATGCAGATGATATAAAATGAAGAAAATCTCCAGTAAGAATTTAAAAAAAACTTAAGTATAGGCTTTTTTACAGTTATAAAAAGCTTGCCCTTAAGTATTTATAGCCCGTACTGGAGATTTACGTAATTTTATATCATTTGCACACTCTGTGCATACCCTCTATGCACGCCACTGACTATACTATATTGGATCGTACTACACTATATCGGTTAATACATATTTCAGGATTTATAAAATTCCAGCTCATGGTAAAATAGGGGATGGATGTTTATATGTTATAACGTGCTGAACTGATAAAAATTAATCAAATTTTTCGTACAATTGGTAGTTCAATTTGGGAAATGAGCACACGAAATACCCAGGTGGGTAACGTGACGAGGTGATTTGGGGTATTTACTGTAGAAAAGTGTATGCACGTTTGTAAAAAAAAAAAAATATTAGCAGTTGTGCACGGACGAAGTTGCGTGGAATCGAAAGTTAAATAAATTAAAAATAAGGATAGTACTTTAAATATACAACGATGTTATCTACAGGTATAAACAAAATATGTCACTACCTGCTGGTTTTTCTCATAATTAAAATATTGATTGAAGTTCCCAAGAGTTCCAAACCTAATTTTTGAATATGGTATTCTAGAAAATTATGAAAATTAAGTTTTATTTGCTATACTCGGGGAAAAGCATGAGAATCTGCATAGTGTAATTTCTAATTTCTTTATTTAATACGGGCGCAGAGGGTACATTGCCGAAGATCTGTTTTGTGTGGAGTAAAAGGATTGAAGAAATTATGAATTACACAATACAGATTCTCCTGCTTTTCGCGGAGTAACGTCTGCTTCTATCCAATATTCTTCTAGAACAAATGCTGTGGCGTCGACGGCCCAGAAGACTACTCTCTGCTACAGCGCGATATCCCCACGTCATGCTGTGCACGTGCTCATCCCCTACGCGAGGGGGATGCTCGTCGCCACTTCCACTCCGAATGCCTCAACAACAAGTCCTACTACCTGAGGGGCTGCGAAGAGATACTGAAGCAGAAGTTGGCTTTGACGGGAAAGATTTTTATATCTACTGGCGCGCTTTTTTTGTTGCTTGAGGTGAGATAGCCCAGTGGTTACAACTTCGACTCAATTTTCGGGGGCATTATCAGCCTCAACCTCTAACTTTTCGAAGTTATGTGCGTTTTAAACAATTAAAATATCACTGGTTTTAACAGTGAAGGAAAATGTCGTAGGGAAACCTGCATGCCTGAGAGTTCTCCTTAATGTTCTGACAGGCGTGTGGAATTCACCAATCCACACTGGGCCAGTGTTGTCGACTACGGCCTAAACTATTCTAAATCTGAGAGGAGAACCGTGTCCTATTGGGCCGGTAATGGGTAGATATGAGGAGGTGAGATTTATCTGGCTCTAAAATTTGGTCACTTATTATGGGCCTCATAACAAGGTTCAAAAAAGGTCACTTAGCGGGCGACGGAGGGAGCTATGCTTGGAGGATCGCTACGTGATCAAATCAGGAGTGAGTAGATCCGTTGAAGAATCAGAGTTACCGACATAGCTCAAAGAGTCGCGAAGCTAAAGTGGCAATGGGCATGGCACATAGCTCGGAGAACCGATGGACGTTGGGGTCCTGGAATAGCGACCCCAGACGACATCAAGTGAGTCGCTGGGAGCCGTTTTATGGGTACAAAGATAGCTGTTGAATAGTTTTATGAATATAATACACATAAATACTTATAATATACAGGAGAGTTTTCATTTCATTTATTCAGAATATTGGTAAGGGTACAGAATTGACACAATAAACATGGTGCCACGATAACTGTTGCAGTAGTATAAACTGTGTCGCAACAATTAACGCCCACCTCTAACAATAAATGTATAGCACCAATAAGACAAAAAAAGAACACAGTAAATGCCAATAAAAAAAAAAAAGAGAATAAGAGTCAATTAAAATAATAAAAACATGCAGCGACTTATTTAGTGCGGGTGTGTGTGTGTGTGTGTGCAATTGTGTGTGAGTGTGTGTGTGTTTGTGTGTATATATGCATGTGTGTTATGTGTATGTCTATATTTTGGGCCTTTTTTTAAAATCTGTTGAAGTAGGAAGAATCATTTTATTATCTTTTCTACATCACTGTAGGATAGATTCCTTAGCCAATGTATAATAGCACTTCTACATTTATGGACAGTTAAAGGATATATATTTAATGTAAAATTAATTTTGTTATAAAGGGTACAGCTAGCATTGTGAAATTGTCTTTTAGCAAGCATAGTGCGGCATGGTTTAATCTGACAGACGCGATCAGATCTTCTCTTTTCCGTATAGACACTTGGATTAAAATGCAATTCACGGTGTTTCCTTAAAATGACATGAAGGATATATATTTTCCTGACTGAAAGTACTTCAGTAATATTGTATAGTTCGACCGATGGGAACCTAACCGGCTTACCTAACATAACTTTTAGAACAGCTTTCTGTGTTCTTTCTAGTCTCAGCAGTAAGGTTTTGCTACAATTACCCCACGAAGTGATACAGTAAGATAAGATTGATTGGGCCAGAGAAAAGTACACCATTTTTAGAGTTTTGTAATCAAGAATTGAACGCAGATTCCTAAAAACGAAGATCAATTTTCTGACTTGACCAACGAGTGATTCTATTTGTGGCATCCAAGAAAGTGTACTATCTATTTTAACTCCTAAATACTTTATGACATCAACACGATCCAGGATACAACACCCGCAAGCAATGTTATTAACAGACCCACATGAGTGCGCAGTTATCTTAAATAAGTTATGAGGCTGCATTGATTTATTGAAGGAAAAGGCTATGTATTTGGTTTTGGCAACGTTAAGTGATAATAAATTTGAGGACAGCCAAGACAAAATCTTTGTCAATGCGACCTCAGCGTTATGCTGTGTTTCGGACCAGCTCTTTCCCTG
Organism: Pararge aegeria; assembly: GCF_905163445.1. Taxonomy (NCBI): domain Eukaryota; kingdom Metazoa; phylum Arthropoda; class Insecta; order Lepidoptera; family Nymphalidae; genus Pararge; species Pararge aegeria. The sequence continues at coordinate 18,192,363 of NC_053185.1, read as the reverse complement.
AACAATTAGTGTCGTATCAGATTAACACCCAGCCACTGAAAAACAATCATGTTCATCACACAAACATTTTCCAGTTGTGGGAATCGAACCCACGACTTAAGACTCAGAAAGCAGTGTCGCTGTCCACTGCGCCAATCGGCCGTCAATTGCGAATTAGTAGTATTAAACTATATGTATAATAACTCTTTCAGATTACCTCCGTCATACTTGCGCTGTGGATGGCAAGAACTGTGAGAACCGAGCGGCGTCGGCTCCAGGAAACTCTACAGGCACACTTCGAAACCTAATTTACCATCTAATGTTTCAGATAACTAATATAAGAGTTAAAGCTTAAAATGTATGTTAGTTTAAATTTTTATATCTTATATTTTACTAAGATTTAAAAGCTGTAGAGTTTGTTTGTTTACTTGATCGCGATGATCTCAGGAACTCCTGTTCCGATATGGAAAATTCATACAGTGTTGGATAGCCCATTTATCAAGGAATGCTATATAGCATTACGCAAAGACCAATAGGAGCATAGCATCAAAGAAGAATGCTTCAATATCGGGTTTTTTTTTCTTTTTTAGAGTACGCTGCGTAAACGATTAAAGTTGCGATAAAATCATGTATGTCAAAGTAGTTCCCTTTTAAAAGTTTTTACACGTAGTTACACGGAAGAAGTCGTGAGGGGCCGCTAGTGTTAAGATCAATTGTTCACAGGCATCTGGAACTGATTTACCTACGACATAAAAACAGCATAAAACATTTTGTTTTGCTACTCGGGTCACATTAAAAAAATAGTTCGCCCCAGTAGTTCGTTCACATTATATGTATATACCTTGATATCCGTAATACAAACGAGTACGAATTTAATGGGTAGAACTGTATTAAAATTCGCGCCAGGTAGTTTTCAAGCAAAACGCGAACGGTATAAAATAAACACACAAGTTTTTTCGCTAGACGTAGGTAGGCTTGGAATATTTTTGCCGCCATTCATTAAATGGATTAGTATAAGATATAAGCAAAACGCGTTAAAAAAAATGCCAGTGAGCCATCCTAAAATATTTAAACTCCTTTCTTAATTTTATTAATGTCGTAGATTGTGTATTCACCTCTTGGGTTCAAATTTCCAAGGATAGTATTTTACGTATTTAACTTTAACTTTAGGTAGGTACTAACTTAGAATATGTTTTTTTTTGAGTTCGGATCTTAATTTTTAAACTCTTCTCAATCACTTACGCATAATTACATTCACGCTATGCAAAAGCTTATATTTAATAACTACAGTTAAAAAAAAATCTGGCGATGCCGAAAACTGTCGTTCACCACGTTAGAGATAGTCGGGCATGCACGATTTGTATTAATCATAATTTTATTAAGCTCTCTTTCTTCTACTTTTCCCGTATATTTCTCATCTCTCTCATGTAACGAAATGCACCTAAAAGTGACCTTGAGTGAAAATTCACTCTCACTTTCGTGCAAGAAAAATATCACACGCAATATCGTACCGCTTAATCTCTTGGCAGCACGACTAATAACTAACCAGTCACAATTATAATTTACTTCAATTCGCCGTTGGTAATCGCATCACCTATCAATCGGACCACGCATTTATAAGACTTCAGCTTCCACGACTGCGCTAGGGTGGTCGTCAAACCTAACAAACAATTAATCAAGAGTTCCCTAAATCACAGTAAATATATATTTCGTCATATAACCCATTACGTTAAGGTTAGGAGTTAGGGCATAGTCCACTACGCTGGCCCAGTGCGGATTGGTGGACTCAACACACCTTTGAGAACATTATGTAGAACTCTCAGGCATGCAGGTTTCCTCACGATGTTTTCCTTCACCGTTGAACTAAGTGATATTTTAATTGCTTAAAATAATTGATATATATATAATTACTGTGTACCCACTAAGGTACAGGTACTATGGCATACTTTATAGTTGTCGGACTCCGTATGCATTTCATATCAACTAATGGAATAGCAACCTCATTTCGTGGCTTAGCTTTATTCGTGGATTGCGAACTTATGTATATAGTTGTTTGGAGGTTTTGATGTAGAAGCGAGGACTAAAAGATATTGTTATTAAACATCCGTACACACAGTTTATTGCACAAACACACATATTTATACATAGAAGGCGGATCACAAGCAGTCATATAAAAGCTACAGGCAAGAGAATGGTAGAAAGAAGCAGAAGACATGATTATATTAGCGATCTTACGCGACCGGCGTGCATACGAAAAGCATGGGTTTCCCGTGTAAGCGTTGTTATAAGCTTGCGTTATCACAATTGTAATTATTGAATGAATGAATACACTTTTATTGTACACCACATAAACATAACAAATTAACAGTAAAAATTTAACAAAAGGTATACAATTATTGACTACATTGATGGTAGCTACATATCTCACATAGTAGTAGTGGAGTTTCTTTGTGACAGAGCTCGTCCGGGGAAGTGCTACCAGCATGGCTATTTCTGCCGCCAAGCAGTATTATTGCAATGCTGTGTTCCGGTCTGAAGGGTGTGGTTGCCGCTGTAATTACAGCCACATGTATGAAGGCCACAGGGCTGTACTATGCAGGACATTGTCTTTGCATGTCCATGGATTTGGCCATGCCGTTGGATTTGCTCTCACCATATGCTTGATCTGTCTATTTATTTATTTATTTATTAGCTTTTCAAGGGAAACAAACAGTACTGTTACACATAAAAGTAATGCCGTATTTTTATATCACATAAACCAATGAAGTTTCCACAACTTAGTTATTCATATAACTACTATTATTACTTTAAAAAAAACTCAAACAATGCAATAGTGTCCGCGAATCAGAAAGCATTGCGATCGTCTTTTGTCGTTCTCCGACAATGAACCCCTGTTTGTATCAACTAAGCTAAGTTTATTTTTGTTTTCGGCGTGCGAGTAAAAGTTGCGCAGCAACCGATGTTTGGCGAAACTCACTAATAGCGTAGTCTATTTTAACCAAGTTATAAAAAAGATTTGATCTGTATTTTTTATAAAACAATTGAACTGGACTTGGCGGATTCGTATGATTATTTTTGTACTTTTTTTTTATTTTAATAATAAGTAAATACCGTCTACCTAACGGTAATGTAGAGTCCTTTTTCATGAGATTTTTGAGTTTTACATTTACTATCGTCCGATTTCTATATTCAATCTATCTATAATCGGTTGATAAGTTGCTTAGCAAAGTTGTTATTTGTAAAAATTGTATGAATATTTTTTGTCAATAAGTACATCAGTCAGATTAGGGCACACGAGCGAAGCCCTTTTAACTATGCGACAAGTGTGCAATGACAGTAGCCGAAACGGCTTGGGATATGATATATTATTTTCATAAAAAAACCATCCAATTTTTAATAAATGGAAACGTTACTAAGTAGTAAATCTATATATGAGATGGATAGATTAGGTATATATTGAAAATGGAGTTACGTCCGTTTTCTATATTCAATCTATCTGTTATCCGTTGATTAGTAGTTGAGCAAAGTTGTTATTTATTAAAAATTTGATGGAATTTTTTTGACAATAATATTCACTAGCCGTTTCGGCTACGGTTACTGCACACTTGTTACATTGTTAAAAGGGCTTCGCTCGTGTGCCCTAATATGACTGAAGTACCCTATCTTTGCACTGAAAGATCGAGCGCAGTGAGGACAAGTTAAGGTACTATCAATATAATTATGCATTATGTTAGAGTGTGGTTTTATTTTAAGATGGTCGCGTCTAAAATCGAGTTCACTCTTCCTCTTATTTTCAAATTCATAAGCGTTGCAGAAAGCGTCTCCATTCTCTCAAGGTTTCGACACCATTGGAAATCTTGACAATAGCAATTGCGTTGTTAATTGTAAATTAATATATAAGAGCGATAGATTAAATAATTAAAAAAAAACTACAACATTACACTAATAGCAATCTGGGCTAGATTGCTATTAGTGCAATGTTGTAGTTTTTTTTTTAACTATGATTGAATATTGAACCTAATCATTTATAACAAGTGACATTTGACAAATAATCAAATAGGGTCTAGCCACTAGCCAAAATCTTACGATTTTTTTATATAACACTGTAGTATGTTGTGTGTATATGCAATATTCATCTTATTATGAAAGTTAAGCTTAATTTGCTATACTCTGCGAAAAGCAGGAGAAATCAACGTGGTGAAATTTATAATTTCTTCAATCCTCATACTCCACACCAAACAGATCTTCGGCAATGTACTCCGAAACCGGAGCATCCTCAGGAGATGTTGACTTTGTTAAGACTTAACAATTATTGATTGTAAAGTCAACATCTCCTGAGGATGCTCCGGTTTTGGAGCGAAACGTGCGTAGAGGGTACATTACCGCAGATCTGTTTTGTGTGGAGTATAAGGATTGAAGAAATTATAATTAAACCACACAGATTCTCCTGCTATTCGCGGAGTATAGCAAATTAAGCTTAATTTTCATAATTTATCATGGATTTCCGGAAAGTATCGCCTGCTTCTATCCAATAAATATTCATCTTATCTTATTTGATGATAATATTCTTCTTTCTTCTTAATATTGGAGGAAAAGGATCGTTTCATAAATATTTAGTTAAGTTCTCGCGCACCAATTATATCCTGCACATCTTCATCAGCCTGTATTTCACTGTTTAACTAAAACTTGTTTTTTATAGGCGCACTTTGCACACATTTTCGGTGGTAATGCCACCACAAAGATCAGCACAATTTATCCCTACTATTCAATTATTGTATGGTTTAAGTTAAGTTCGATAAGAATGGGTAAGACTCCCACTTAAAAGAAGTATCTGCTGATAACTGTGATAAAAAGTAGTGAAACTATAATGGTGCTAATTTGGTTGCACACAGATAATAAACTAAACAGAACTACAAGTCGTGTGGTGTCGCTGGTTGCGCGCTGTATAGAGCGCTTAACAGAAACATAGGTCCCTTGGGCGAGGGCAAAATAGCTTTGATATCGAAAAAGATATACATATTTTACGTAAATAACATATCAAACTTTAATAAATAAATATACTACAACAATACACACATCGCCATCTAGCCCCAAAGTAAGCGTAGCTTGTGTTATGGGTACTAAGATGACTGATGAATATTTTGAGACACTGAAAAACTTTCATGTTCATCCCCCTAGTGGGAACCGAACTCGGAAAGCAGGGTCGCTGCAAACTGCGCTAATCGGCCGTCAAACCGTTGCCTACAAAATAAAAAAAAATATCGCACTGTCTTGGAGAGCGTTTACGACGAATTTAATTAAGATTGTCATAAAATAAAAATAAAAATAACTCGGTGGTAAGCCACATTAATTAAAAAAAAACAAAAATGTGCAGTGCTCAAAATTGTTAAATAGCCAAGGTTATTCATATAACTATGACATTATGATAATAGTGATATTTTGATACTTGTCAGTTAAAGTTCAGTTTAAGGTTTGTGAAATTGAATCAATCGAATCAGCACCAATGTCTGTTTAATAAACAATAAGTTAAATTAGTATTATTTTACGTATGAAATTTTCTTTTTGCCTTTAATGAAATATTTGTAAGCCAAGTCCTAGTGCATTTTGAAATTACAAACAACTAATTATGGTCTGGCTGATACTAATATATGTTATCTATAATATCAAATTTTAACTGAATTGACACTTCTAAAGTTTTCTACTAAACAACTATGGTAGTTCTTCGTCTAGACATGTCAATTTAGTTTAAAAAGGAAAACTTGTGAGGCATATTCAAATCAGCACTATGAAGTTTACCATTTACAGCTTTGGTATATTTTTTAATCTATACTCATATTATATTTTATAAATAGAAAAGAAAAAAAGGTTATTTTCATGACACATAACTTAATTATTTAAAAATAAATATTAAAATAAAATATAATAACTAGTTGATTTTCACTTATAGTGAAATGTTTTAAAATAAATTTATTAAGTTTTTTGTTTTTTTTTTTTAATTATTTAATTTATTCCGAGTAGACCTCTCTATTAAAAATATTTTGATAAATAATATTATTAATAAGAATATAATAATGTTTATAATATGCCGTTCAATGGGTAGTTGAAATAAAGACGAAATTGCGTTTCTGTGAAAACACAAGAAACAACATTTTAAGCCTTTACTTCAAGTCTTTGAATAAAATAATTTCTTGTTAAAACAAACTCTTCTATCTATTTTAAATGTCATTTATGATTATATACGAACTCGAGAAAAGAGGTTATCTTTACAAGAATATAATTTATAGTAATATTTCTTAAGTTAAAATTATCTTATATCAATGTTTGTGTCGATTTCTTAATTAATATAAACTATTTAATACTAATAAATATTAAAGTAAATAATTATTTTTAAACTCTTTATGCATTATAGGCTATTTGTGTCATTGTATACGTTAAGAATAAATTATTATTTGTCTCTCATTAAATATTTAAGTGCCTTCAAATAGTTATATTTGTCTGTATAGCATCGTGTGGCTTAATATTTAAGCAAAATAGTTTCAAGATTTTGCAATCACCTAATATCACGTGTGAGATTAAATTATTATCATACCTGAAAGATATTGTGGTAGTCTGGAATCCAAATTATCATAAGTGGGACTGGCCAACTAAATGAAACTGTGTACGGTAAACTGGACATTTAATTTTGCTTTCATTCAATTTATTAATTTACTAACAAATTTGCTCTTTAACAAGTTTCTTGTACAAGTACAATAAAAAAAAATGGAAAGAATAATAGAAGGCAAACACGCGAAATGGTATTGGCACGTAAGGGTGCTCCTGATAGTGCTTGAAGCAGGAGAAATATCGAACATGAGCGGTCAATGAACCCGGTTAACAACAATGAGACTACTCATTTGCTTAAGGGTTTCATTTCCATTGTTATAAATTAGTTATTTTTACGGATGGAACCGCTATTTTATTTACTTTGTTTCAAGTTTCAGTTATCAGTCCCTAAGTTAAATACGATTAATTGGGTCGTTTTCGTTTTCATTCTTAGGGAACAGGTATATGGAAATGTTAGTAAAACTCTTTCTTTTTAACACCGATATTTTATTTAAGAATTAATGTTAACTAATTACACACTAATAAAAATATCTCAATGAACAAGGAATTTTTACTTAATTAACATTTTATTTTCCGATTATATTAAATTTGATTGAGTTATTAAAATGAATATAAGTAATCAGCTTAATTAACCTCTTCAAATCACGCTTAGTTTACCTGTTACATTTATATATATGTATAGTTACACATATATATATGCTGCTAGGTTATGGAAAAACAAGTGATACGTGAAAGTACTTTTCAATTTTCATGTACATAAACTTGGAGGACATTCTGAAAGCAAATTTTGTTTAAGTCACTTTGACTGGTAAAAATACAAATCCCAGTTGGATTGGAAGATGACTTGACTTGATGTCATCTTCCAATCCAACTGGGATCTCTCGAGAAATTCGGGTTTGAATCCCGTCAATATTATTTTATAAGTATTTAAAAATGCATTAAAACCTATTTCAATATCAGTTACATATATAAAATACCACACACTAAAATATTAAAAAAACATTATATTTAGTTTGAGGAAGGAATAAGTAACTATAAATAAAGCTACAGATATCTCTACAAAAATTAGAATTGCAAAGTAATTAGTCTCATTAAGCGATATGTCCTACACAGGTTATCATCTCACATAACGGTCTCTTAAAATCTATATTATTCAGCGCCCCGTTACTGTAACATTTGAGCTAATGAAAACAATTCTTAACTCGGTTTGTATTGTAAGATTCATATAATAAGAGAACTGGTGTTCGACCCGCACAGTTGACAATGGGAATTACTGAAACGTGAATTAGTCTCTGAAGTTTCATACCCAAATTGGGGCAATATCCTATGAAAGTTCACATTAGTTTAGCCCACAATTTTACATTGAAATGAACTTACTCACGAATGTTTAAACTTTAGTTCTAAACTATTATTGACCCAGAAAAGAGATAGAAGCAGAACTCAGATCCTGTTCCGCTTCCAATGCAAATAGGTTGGACATAACTTAGCCTATTCTGAGTGCCAAGTATGAGATTTTCCACCTACGTTTACTTATTCAACCGCGTGAAAGTTAACTAGGATTTATATAGTACCGAAAGAGTGCCATCTAGTGACAATACGGTTTCTCAGTACTATAATTAGATACTCCTCTCATACTTGGCATTAGGTATAGCGCACTTATAATCCTAAAGTATACTCTTTAAGCCAGAAACCGGGAGTTCCTGCCAATCATTAAATAGAGAAAAGTTAAAGCCACCTGAGACATGAGCGATACCAACTGCTCCAGCTCATAATGATGGGCAAAGTAGAGGGAAAACGAAGTGTTGGAAGAAGGAAGAAGTCATGGTTGCGCAACATCCGTGTATGGACCAATATCGCTCGCGTGGAAACATTGTTTTGCTTGGCGCAAGACCGCGAGAAGTTCGCTGAGCTGACGGCCAACCTTCAGTAGTGGAGAGGCACAGAAGAAGTAGATCCTATTTAACCCAGTGTCAGTCAGACTTTAGCCCAATAGGTACGAGCTCGACTTACCGTTAGGAAGGCCGAGGTCGAATCCCAACACGCACCTCTAACTATTGTGAGTAATGATCGTTTTAAGTAATAAAATATCACAAGATTCAACGATGAAGGAACCTGCATGCCTGAGAGCTCTCCATAATGTTTTCAAAGGTGTGTGGAGTCCACCAATCCGCACTGGGCCAGCGTGGTGGACCACGGCCTTAGCCCCTTCTTATTGTGGAAGGTTGATTTCATGATGACGATGATACTCTTAGAATATTATTTTTATGCAAAACAACGTATTCGTGTACTTTACGCATAGGTTAGAAAGCTGCAAGGTACTGGCATATTTTCATCCCGGAAAAACGAACACGAGCTTAACTAGTACTAAATTATACATAAAATAAATGCTATAAAATATACAGTAAAATAGTACACTCAGTCACATTAAATTTAGTAAATAACATGTTGTCTTAATACATACCTACTTTGATAATTAATTTTGGTTGCTTATTTGACTAGTAAATGCTTAGTACACACACTTTAATATTATGTTAACTTAATTAGATTTTAAGTGGCTGTGTCATTTTGACGTGACAACGTCTTATAAATTGGTTTGCCGGGTGACACTTCAAGAAACTGCGTTACGCTCCGCTCACGTTATGCGCTCACAATGAGAGCGAGTGAGAGGCACGCGCCCGCCTAAGAGCGAGAGAGACAGACATAAAAGTGAAAGGCACGCGTCCCTTTGTAGTAAACGCTGTTTCATTGTACGCAAATGTATTGCAAGTTATTGTATGTATATTTGTATATAAATACGTATGTATGTGTAAAGGTAAAAATAAAATTTTGTTAATATGAAATTCAGTGCGAGATTCTTTGTATAAATTAATGTTTTAAATATAATTCTTTGTATAAATAAATGTTTTAAATTGTTACTATTATTTCATCCTTCTTCCTACTATACGAATGAATATTCACATTATAATTATTTTACCACTCAAAGTCGTTGTCACGTAAAACTTTCGCCCGTATACCGACTTTACAGGCAACCAATTTTTAATACAGATCCCATATTCTTAAAATAATATTAAATTATAGAGTTTACATAATAATAAAAACTTAATAATAGCAAATAAATGTTATGTTTTTTCAGCACCAATAATAAATTCAGTGTGACAATCCGTATAGTAACGAATTACTGTTCAATGAGTATATATTATAGTTTTTATATCAAACAATATGATTAATTACCAAAGAATTAATGTTACACAGGTATTGCTTTTAAAACGGCCATAAGTTAACTTTAAATATTACGTAACTTATTGCAATTGAATATTAAATAATAATAAAAAAAAAACTATTAATTTTACAACAATGACTAATCTACAATAAATAATAAAAACTACAATTCTAATGATACTACAGTTTACGTAAAAGGTACCGTTAAATTTTTCATTTTTGTGTAAAAATAAATCTCTTAAAGTGCTTCTTAACAGTATAAAAGCGGTTTTTCATTACGTTAATTCAAGCGGTTAATTTCTTAAGTTTAAGCGGTTTCTCTTCCTTTGTCCTGCGTTTTGATTGAGTGCGCTAACCATAGCGCAAGGACGATGCCAGCAACCTGGAATTATTCATTTATTTATTTTAAATCAATAAGTCTGTCAAATTTTATAACTTGGAGGAATTATCAATTTTTAAAATTTAAAATTCATATACAAGTTTTAGATTTTAACCTCCGACTCAGCGCTTTAAACAATTAAGCTACGGCTCTCCTAGAAAAATACAGCTATCCTACCGTCGATGCTGAAATTAGTATATGCCTTTTACATCAGTCTTATAGCGACTGTAGCGCCATCTAGTAGTAACTTTTATATTTTAAATTTATAAAAAGTCGGGCAAAGATAATTATTTTAAAAAAAGCAAAATACCTTTCTTTGTGAGTTAAAGTATATAAAATATTGTAGCAAATAGAATGTAGTTTTT